>NC_091742.1:26285167-26585167 GCF_043380555.1 Nothobranchius furzeri
GGTTGAGGGTGAGGAGAGAAAGGGAGAGTGAAGAGAGGAGTTAAAGGTGAGTTTTGTCAGGATTATCTCTTTGCTGAAGGATAATCCAAATACGCTAGAAATGGAGGAAGGTGTGCATAAGTAGAAGTGACTGAAAGGTCATCATCACACAGCAAACTGTACCGGATTACAACAGAGATTCATTCCTTGTGTAGAAAGAGAATTTTGAAGATATTGACTTAATTCATCCTAATCTGTGCACAGCCATGCCTGGGAGGGTTGGTTCTCACAAAGTTTGTTCCTTCACTGTCTTTCATTTCCAGTTACCGGTGTGTTGGTCCAGGTACTGATCAGGGTCAGGAGTAAGATCTGTGTTCATATAATGAAATTACTTAGAGCTCCTTGCTGTAATTATGTGTGTTTATGTGGATGTTCACACTCTTTCAGTTTGCTCCACCACGGTGAGTCAGACACTCAAAGGGATATTTTAGATTTCTTGAAGTGGGTTCTGTGGAATGGATACAAACAATACCTTCATGTTCACACGCCTTCATAGGACACAGCCCCCCCAAGGCTCTTCACAACACAATCAGTCATTCCTCCATTCACACACACATTCACACGCTGGTGGAGACGAGCTACGATGTAGCCACAGCTGCCCTGGGGCGCACTGACAGAGGCGAGGCTGCTGAACAGTGGTGCCACCGGTCCCTCCGACCACCACCAGCAGACAAGGGGGGCTAAGTGTCTTGCCTAAGGTCACAACAACAGCATTCTATGGTCAGAGCCGGGATCGAACTTGCCACCTTCTGATTACTGGACAACCTGCTCTGCAGAGGTGTGTACTCGAGTCATGACTTGGACTCGAGTCCGACTCGAGTCATTATTTTAATGACTTCTGACTTGATAAAATCTATAAAGACTTACGACTTCACTCAGACTTGAACGCCAATGACTTACGACTTGATTCGACTTGCATCTGTTGACTTGATGATGACTTGAGCATGTTTGATATTTTAGCACAAAAGTGGCACGACATGGGCAAAAATCATGAATCATTCTTTGTTCTGTGTTTGATCTTGTTCTGCTAAATGCAGCAGCTCTTTGTTTAGAAACAGTTTCAGTTGCGCTTTCTGCTTGTTTGAGCAAATAAGTGAAGCTTTAAGAATCTTTATTTCTGGAATTTATTTATCATCATCGTCATTAAATAGAAGTTTGACAGATGACTTGATTATGACTTGAAAATTCAAAGTTAAGGAGTTGGACTTCCACATCATTGACTTTGGACTCGACTTGGACTTGGTTGTCTTTGACTTGGACTTGACTGGAAAGACTTGTGACTTACTTGTGACTAGCAAAGCAGTGACTTGGTCACACCTCTGCCTCTTAAGCTACTGCTGTCCCAATTTCTGAGCCAAGTCTCTCCTGTTGACAGTCTCAAGGAAGTGCCCGATTACCGTAACTGCTCTAAGATTATTTGATCAGAAATTCTTGCCATGTGTGGTGTATTAAGATAGCCTGGCCTGCCAGACCCATCCTCTGTTTAATTCTACACAGAGACCTAGTTTGGTTACTTACGGGCAGAAGCACATGATAGGCGGGACTAGCCAGCTCAAAAATAACCAATCAGAAAAAGGCGGAAATGTCAACAGTTTTGCACAATGCTGTCGTTTTTTAGCTGTAGTCAAAAATGACGTCTGGCAACATCTTTCTTTAGAAGAAAGGCTTTGAGCGCTTCTTCTTGTTGTGGTTTTAAAGACATGTCTAAGACATTTAGAACAGAGGAAAGAGCCGCAGCGAACTCTGCTTCAGACACCATCTTCATTGTTTATGAGAAAATGAACGTTATGGTGTGTGACGTACGCTGCTCAGCGCTGATTGGCTCGGTTAGAATCCTCAGGGGGTGGGGTTATTTGAATAGGAGAGTTCCCCGACCCATTGCTTTGCATAAGCAAACTGTCATGGTCTGAGTCTGCGTCTCCCTCATGTGTCTCCTTGTGTTCCTCATGTGTCCCCTGGTCTGCAGCCCCTCCAGATTATCCCTCCCAGGTCCTGTGCTCCCATTGGTCTCCCCTAGTCACCCCTCTGCAGTTTTTCTATAAGGTTCAGCTTTTCATTTTATTAGTCTCTCTTTAGTGTTTCTTTCCCCACCGGTTTTTGTAGTTTTCCTTCCCCCTTACAACATTAGTTATTTAGCTTGCTCCTCTTGTCTTTAGGTTTTTGCTCTTAGGTCACATTAGTTTCCTCCCTGATTAGTTAATTGCTTTCACTAGGTTTCTCTCCCCACGCACCTACAGCTTATCTTCCACTCATCATGCCCCAGTGTATTTAACCCTGTCTGCGTCTCTGTTTGTTGTTGGGTCATTGTTTTACGCTGCATTGGGATCTGCAGGTACAAAAGAGAAAAACCCCTTTTCCCACATAAGTAATGAAAAAGGGCACTTTTGGCGTCAGGGGTCTGACACGGAGGGTGGCTGACCAAGCGTTTGTTTTTGACGCGCTGGGAGTGAGAACGTGTTGGATCATTTGGTCATTTGCTAAGACAAGTTAGCAGCTGTAGCTAGCTGGAGCGCTTCCAGTGCAGCCTGGGGGTATGGATGGCAAAACGTCGTAGCACTTTTTGTCAAAATCACTGCATGATGTAAAATTAACAATGATGAAAAGGAATTTGCATGAAAATCTATGAAACCCTTTGAACTGCATTTGTCTTACATTCATTTATTCTGTGCTGTCTGCAAAAGGTAAGATATTAATTGTTTGTACCAGTTCTACAGAATCCCACTTCAAAATGCTCAAGTTATCCCTGAAAAGGAAAGCAAGTGAGGTATGGATAGACGTCAGTATGCACACAGCCGCAAAGCTGGTGTAAAACCATTTAAATGATGGGTGAGTTGATATTAAGGCGTAAAATGGGGAAAAGCATCTGTCAGTGGGAAACTCAGGTGGTGCGTTTCCTGTATCCGGACGTGTGGAAACGGTTGAAGATGACGACCTTTGTGACATCACATCTACTTTTGAAGTCGACTTCAAAAATGTCTCAAAGGTATTTTGGATTAAAAAAAAAGAATCTATGACTGGAATGTGAAAAATGGATGAAAGGTGACATCAGGTAAACACACTAGACCACATGTTATAATCAGAGCTTAATGGATGCTAATCATTAAAAGGCAAAGATAACAGTAGGTCACATGATGTAGCAGATACAGTGTCCAGACGGTAGTGTTACCTGTTAGAGTTTTATAATCAAGTAAATCAAACAATACAATGGCTACTCCAGACCACGTGATGACCAGAGCCCCGACCAGCAGCCAGGCCATCGGTGAACTGAAGGTCAGCACGATGTCATCAACAATTGTCTTCTGCGTGGACCGAGATGGAGGGGTCGCATCCCTGCTGGTGTGACCAGTCATCTGTGAGCAGAGGTGGAGAAAGAAAAGTAAATGAGAACAAAACGAAACCAGCATAAGGAGCCGAGTCTGGGGAAGACTGAATTATTTAGTTCAAAAACGTTGTAAAGATTTAATGATTTTTAAAAGCAGGAACAGCTTTACAAGAAAGAGTTCAAGTTACATTTTTGTAAACCTTCAACTAAAACACCCCCGGAGACAAAATCACAGCTTCTTTCACAAAGTTTGCATTTGTGTTTGAATAACTTATGTCAGCAGAGCACCAAACTGCAACAGGAAAATGTTGTCTCAAAGAGCAGGGAGAACCGGAGCCAAGAGAGGACATGCTTGGAAATGCATTATTTATTTCAAAGCTCCACATTTTTTTTTGTCTCAAGATCATGGGTTAACATTTATTTTGACCTGTAAGCAACATTTTACATAATAACCGAAAATTATATCAGAATCTCAAGTAAACAAAAGGGTTACAGGCATCAGGATCGTCTTGCTGGCAAATCAAATGTTGCATTTAGAAAGATCCATTATTGATCAGCCTATTACTGCCATAGATCACCTCTAGGCCTGCATCAATATTTCAGTCAAACAAAGCTTTGTTGAAGCCGTTCTTATTCAATAAGATAAAAAATATAGTCAGAAAATGTCAGAGTGGAACATATTTAAGTAAACTGATTCCAATACCTAAATATTACTTTTGTTTCCTGGTTATGAATCAAACCCTATTTGTTTTTATTAAAATCACCTCTGTTCCCTATCTAAGAGAGTCTTATTTCCTGATATTTGGGCATCTCGCCTCGGATTGGATAACAGCAACGTGACTCTACCCGTGACTTGCATTATTGATGTTTTACCTCCACATATAACTCAAGCCTGGAGGAGATTCTGCCATGTGGCAAAGTTGCTAATGCTAACAGTTAGCTTTTATCACCTGAGAGGTTATCTGCTGTTTCTGGGAGGCTAAAACAACAACAGCCACATTAATTCAGGTTAAAATCAGAAATAAGATTTATAAAATAGCTTTGCAGTGATTCACACATTTAAAAGGTGTGGTTGACTGAAAAAAAAACATTTTTTTGTAATGATTATTTTAATAGATCATTCTGAGTTTTTCATGCAGGCCGAACATGAAAATAGTCTCCTACCTCTATCTCCTGCATTAGATTCTGACAGGAAGTAGATGGTGAAACTCTAGGATTGAAAAGTCCGAAATATCTACGACCCTAGCATATCTGGACACACCTATCTGATGGGAAGGCTGTTGTTTCAATGTCCTGTAATCAGCAGCGGATATCCCGGTTAGTTTAAGCTAACCGTTAGCATCAGCAACTTCACCTCACTGCAGAATCCCGAGGCTTGTGTTATTTGTGGAGATAAAACATCCTCAAAGTCAGTGGTAGAGTCGCGTTGCTGTTATCCAATCTGAGGCGAAATGTCCAAATATCAGGAAATAAGACTCCAAGTCCTGCCGTCTGATGCTCAGCTGTGAAGTTGCAGACTTGGACCTGCTGAGCCAGGGGATGTGGGATTTGTTGTGCCCTGAGTACCGCCTGCAATCCTTTAAGACGCTGTAGATTATGAAAGAAACCTCTCGAGCTGTCCTCCTCTTTGAAATCCATGTGGAATTCTTATCCACGCAAATTCCCGGTACCTCTGCTTTTTAGCTAAAGAGCTGCTCTCAAAGAAAAAGTTGGCATCCAGTTTGTGAATTTTCCCGTTTAAAAATGTTGAGACGTCTTAACATTAACAAAACGTCAGAAACGAAAAGACAGTTCCGATGTCACATTAAACCGCTTCTCTAAGCGTTGGCGGCGTTGGAGTGTTTTTAGGGTGTTTTGGTGTTTTGTTCCTGCTACGCTCAGCATAAAACGCTGTCAGTCTGTTTCTATGGAAACAGGGTGTGAATGGAGGAGGCGGGTGAAGAGAAGTTAAACATCAAGAAGTAGAATAACTGTATTGTTCATTTGGAGTAGAACGCCTCAAAAGATGTCGCCATTTCACTGTGGTGACCTTTATTGTTCTTACGATTTTTTCAACACATTATCATGAGAAAATTTCCATTAAAACAACACGATGCCACCATTATGAAAGTTTCTCATTGAAACAAGATTCATATCTCGTCATAATGACAACAGTACGAGATAACGCTCCTTTATTTTTTTCCCCTCTCGCTGACGGAAATACGCAAAAAAACAAATGCATAGGAACACTTTTGATAAATCTTGTTATGGAAACGGTATTTGCATCTTTTACCCAGTCCATAATAATAACGTTAATGATCAATGAAAGACAAAATATTGGCCAATTGTTCTCCGTAAACTCCCATCTGAAACCAGCCTTGTCGAACTTGAGTGTGTGCTAACAGAAACACCAACCGTATGATTAAAAGCCAACATGCGGGAGGTGTTTATTTACGCAGATGCTGGTGACTCGTTCGAATATGTTGTTTATTCATGTGAGAGATGCGAGGAGGTGATGAGCAGGAGGACGAAGAGTGGGAGGGAATAATGAGACGAGAGCAGATAGAGGAGATTACACAGACTTCTCCAAAGAAAACTTATCATGGTGAGGTGGAAGGGCTGAGCTTCAGTGATGTGATTAGGAGTTTTTCCCGTTTGTGTGTATTTTATAAACCGCTTGGGTTCATTTAGTTTTCTGACTCTCACTGAAACATCTACAAAGGCAAAGAAATAATTTGAGTGTGTTTCTGTGAACGTTCAGTGGAACATTTTATTAAAATGGTTTTATTTAGAGAAGTTGGAAATGACTCGTTTTTTCCCAGCTAAGTGAATTATAAATTAAGTTTGGTGCTTGAAACAATGATCAAAACAAGACAACAAAATTGGATAACAGTCTTGGACAATAGTGATAATTTAATAATTATGTTTCGTTTTATTATGCTAAGAAAATCAGCCCTGCCACCCTGAATACTTAGCCCGGCCACCGGAGGGCAGAAGACGTGAGCAGGATTTTATTTAGTAGGTTTGTGAGGAAACTACTAATCCTGCAAAAGAGCAAAGAGGAAACTCTGCCTGCCAAAGTGGAACCAATGTGGGAGCAAGATTGCAGTAACCCCCTCATCCACCAGGGGCTGGCACCAGAAAGGAGCAAGTTCCCAGTGACTCTCATGTAAAAAATGCAACTTTACAGCAGAAATGAACACGTTAACAGCCTGGTTCAAAAACATTTTAGGGTGTATAGACCAAGTTTACTGTCATGGCAGCTCTGAGGAGGTGAATGTTTTGAAACTCATCCATTTAGATCAGGAGTGCCCAATCCTGGTCATGGAGGGCCCATATCCAGCAGGTTTTGTGTTTTTTCACTCAGCACACTTGTTTGAGTGGTTGAATCACCTGTGCAGCAGCTCATTAAGCTCTGCAGAAGTCTGCTAGGCCTAGTCCACACGTAGCAGAGTTTTTTTTAAAAACGAATATCCGCCCCTCCAAAAACTTGCATCCACACCACCTCGTTTAAAAAAAACTGTCCACACGTACCCGGATAAATACGTTGTTAAGGACATGCCAGACCTGTAGGCGGCAGTACTTCCCCCGTTCTTAACCTCATCCTTCGTCTGTGGTCTTCCGCAAGGAGCAGTAATTCCACTTGCAAAAACAAACAAGCAGAAAGCGCTTGGACAATTGATAAAGCGAGCGCAGCTCTGAGGGCATCCATGCTGTCGGCTAGTGTAAACACAGGTCGCACACGTGATGTCAGCATTTTTTAGTCGCGGAAAGTGACGTTGCGGACCTTAAAACTCCGGTTTTGTCCGTCCACACGCAGACACCCAAAACGGAGAAAACGCAGATCTTCACTTTGGCCGGAGTTTTTAAAAAACTCCGTTTTTGTGTGAAAAAACTCAGTTTTTGTGTGGATGACAGGCCAAAACGTAGAAAAATATCTACGTTTTGGCAGATCCCCGGCTACGTGTGGACAGGGCCCTAGTCACCTGTTGATTGAAATCAGGCGTCAGGTTCACTTTCGGCAGGGTTAAAACTAAAAACATACCGGCCCTCCGGGACCAGGATTGGGCACCCCTGATTTAGATGTGATTACAGCTTGAAACTATGAACTACTGGTGGATGCACTAACAGACAAGGGTGTTAGCTCAACTTGTCTTTTTAATCGTATACTTTTTGATGTAGACAGAAAACAGCAATGGATAGCAGCTGGCAGCCCTCAATGTGTTTGCAGATTAGCAAAAAATTTTCACTGGTACTGTTCATATGTTTCATGAGCAAGCCTACCCATTAAACTGAATTGCTAGATACTAATAATATTGTTCAAATGTCAGACTATGTGGGTGAAAATTGCCCTTTTTTAGCATGATGAGATTCTCCTTTGTGGTATATCCTGTTCCTTTGGTGTGAGAGCATCACCTGGTCCCACTGATCCAGCCAGTGACAAAATATTGGGAAGGATCTGAGTATGTAGATTAATAAATCAGCTCCAGGGTAAAGTGAAATGCTTTTTGTCCCACAAAACGGTGCAGAGTGACTTCTGGCAAAGTCTGCAACTTGATCAAATCAGTGAATAGAGCAGAAGTTAAAAGCTAAAGGTTGGTTTCCAAGCTAGCTAACTTTTGTAAATGCCTTTCTATGAGCTCCATTTGCACATGTTACTTCTTCCAACAAGGGAACTGAGGTTGAACTAGTAAAACATTTCCATTGCCACATTTGCCCTTCAATCATTATTCCCGTAACTCGCAGTTGACATCCCCCGTGGCGAAAACGTGATCAGGTGATGTGAGTGCAAAGGGTTGGGAGATAACTGAAGTAACAAACTACTTGGAAACTCTGTGCTGCTCCTCCAGCATATGACAATTAGCAAAGCTCTTTGGCTGTATGCATGCCTCTCTGCACACAATCACCCAGCCATGCTCACCTGTGCTCACAACAACACACACAACAATCAAAGGCCCCCTACAGCCACAGCTCATTCAAAAGCTTCACGTAGACCACAGTCAAGGCACTTGAATTCTCCTGAACCTGACAAGAACAACAAATTCAGGATCCAGGAATTTCAGGACAATGTCTGGAGGAAAAGTCCTAAAAACTGGCAACACAGCACTCTTACTAGATGGAATTCCTTCCATCCATCCACTCACACATCTAGACATCTATCTGTTGTTCAGTGTAGAGTACACATCACTCAGGATGTTTGCCTCCAACATTAAGAACTGACATGTTTTGATTCTGTAGCTTTTGTCAGTCTGACTTTTCTGTAGCTGTATTCAGTTAGCAAACTGCAAAACCTTTTTAACATAATTCTACACACACACACACACACACACACACACACACACACACACACACACACACACACACACACACACACGCATGCATGCAGAAACGCTGTGCATTTCTCTATGCAACTAACTCCAGGAGGCGTACTGATTAGCTAAACAGCAGCTGACGTGTGTTTTTGATGCAGAGGCACGGAGCCTGTGCACAAGATTTACAGCTGACTGTTGATGACGAGAAGCCTTGCTAAGAATTTGCCAAACCAACTTATTGATCAGCGTTGGGTAAAAGAGCTACAATCCTCCAACAATGGAAGGATAGAGTGGAGTCAACAAGTTCTCCACAGTGTGAGACCAAAGTTTGGAGCATTCGTCTATTCTCCACTCAGACACAGACAACCGAGCCCACCTGTTATTGTGTGAGCTAATCTTCATACACTCATGAACACCAACTGTTGCAGCCTCCTTCACGCTGGAGGAACGAGCAGAATTAGAACAACGTGCGGGCTGACTACTCTCTGGCATTTAAGGGTGAATGAAAGTCATCAACAGCTTGGTTAAAGCTGTGACTCGTTGAATGATTGACACAGAATGTAAACTAACTTCTGTTCACTTGAAAACCTTCTCTATGTCAACCTCCGAAGTTCCTCTTAGAACATTTGCTGCAACCACCACGATATGCAACTAGCCATCACAGCCCACATCACAGTCATGGCCCCCGCTCTCCAGCATCATCCCTTTTTCAGGGTAAAGCCTGATTTATACTTCTCCATGAGCTCCGCAATGGAGAAATGCACACGGAGAGTCTGAAAGGTTTTTACATTCAAACTTTTGTTCAGGCGGAGTGTTGCTAAGCAATTCCCCACCAGGAAAACAGAGGGCGTAGTGCTGTTCTGTGGTATCCTGCCCCCATAAACCTCATGCATCCCGTCTACGATAGTGTATTTACTAATGTGTTTACATATTTTGGAGACTTTGTAACACGGACACATTTGTCCTTCATTTTCATCCACCTCTTCACGCGGTCGCCACCTCTAAACCCACATTTCCCATCATCTGTCCATGTTTGCTCCGTACATTGTATTCCTTCACTTACGGGTGAATTTTTTTTTATTATTTTCAGACTTTTTCCGTGATGCATTTTTTCAATCTGTCTGCTGCTAAATATTAGTTTACTTTTGAACGGAGCTACAGCTGTCACGGTCTGAGGTATTTCCCTGCTGTCACTCCCTGTCTTTTGAGTTTCCCTCTGCAGGTGGGCGTGTCTGGAGGTGACCAAGCTGCAGCAGATCTGCTCATCAGCTGGCCAGGGGTATTTAAGCAGCTGGGAGACTCCTACACTTCGCTGGATGATTACTCTACCTGGGTACCTTCTAACAGCCGCTAGTTTATCTTGTTCAAGCTCTTTAAGCCTTTTGAGAATTAGATTGTGTTTTTGGATTTTTAAGAATTTAATGAGTTTTGGATTTTTGCCCTTTGACCTCCTGCTCTTGTTCCCAGACAAACCTACACACTCTCATCTTGGACTGGCAGAACTCTGGAGTCCACACCACCTGGATCTCCAACCCCGCACGTCTCTCAGCCTCTCCCCTGGCCAGAACCACCTCCAGCTGCCCACCTAAACTTCCTGGACCTCCATAAACTCAGCTCCCTCCACGTCTCACTTCTGGATCTCAGTCCCTGCAAGCCACTCAACTTAGACCGGACCACTCCTCCCTCAAACCAGTTCCCTCCTCTCCAGACCGTAAGTCCTCCGCACAAGTCTGACTTCCCGTTCCTTCCGCAAACTGGTTCTAACTCCGATCTGTCCACAGTTTTCCTGCACCAGCCTCCCTGTGCAAGAACTCAGCTTCGTTTACGCTGCTCCCTTGGTTTCCCTTCAATAAATCCTTATTTAAACCTTTTAAACCGTCTCCGATCTGATTCTGTATGTCGTGGGTTAGATCACTTCACCACAACATGACAGAATCATCCAGCCATTCCTCTAACCTCAGTACAGAATCAGTTCCCTCTGTCGTTTCCGCCACCCTAGCTCAGCAGTGATTCACTCCAAGCTCTGTCTGATCAACTCTCCCACACTAACCACACCTTGTTTGAAGTAGGAACGATGGTAAAGGAATTAAGCCACAGACTCACTTCCCCGGAGCAAGCTTCATCCCCCGCTCAGAGTCTGCCCGGACCCGTTCTTCCTGCACCATCCAGTCTGCCCAGCTTCCGGGTCGCTACCTCTCCTCCACCGGAGACGTTTGACGGCAACCGGGAGGTTTGTCGAGGTTTTCTCCTCCAATGCCAGCTGGCTTTCCAGCGATCTCCGGAGTCTTTTTACACCGATGAAATTAAGATCTCCTACATCATCGGTCTTCTGCGAGGTAAGGCACTCCGGTGGGCGGAGGCAAAAAGCCAGAACCCGCACTTCCTTAAGAGTCCGTTGGATGAGTTTCTGGCGGATTTTAAAATGACTTTTGACAAACCTGAGTCAGCGGCTGAAGTGGCCAGACAGATTTGGAGCTTACGTCAAGGGAAGCTCTCAATCGCGGATTTTGCCATAGAGTTTCGGACCCTAGCCGCCACTTCCACTCTCGATGAAGCCTCACTTAAGGGGGCGTTCACCCAGGCTCTTAACGAGCAGCTTCAGGATCAACTCGCTTTCTGCCAGGAACCACCTGATCTCGAGAGCCTCATCGCACTTTGCAGTAGGATGGAGAAAAGACATAAGGCACGCCAAAGAGGTAACAACTTCCCCTTACCTTCTCGTCTTAACTGCCCGCAAAATATGTATCCAGCAGCTCCAGCTCCGCCCCCCAGTGAGCCCATGCAGATTGGTCGAGCTAAATTAACCCAAGAGGAGAGAAACAAGCGCATGAGTTCAGGGGCGTGTTTGTATTGTGGCATGTCTGGGCATTTTGTGGCCAACTGCCCCAAGCAGTTAAACTCCAGGTCCCATCAGTAGCCCCGAGAGTACTGGTGGGAGGTTATCGGTCAGATTCAAACTCTCGGTGTTTGCTGGAATGTTCTCTGTCACATAATCACATTACTCTTCCCTCTCTCGCATTAGTTGACTCTGGCTGTGAATTAAATCTTCTTGACCAACAGCTAGTGGAGCAACTCCTGGTTACCACTTTCCCTCTACAAACACCGTACAGTGTATCCTCTCTGGACGGAGGCTCCCTCACCTCTATCACTCACAAGACTGCACCCATTCGCCTTATGACGTCAGGTAACCACAGTGAAGAACTCACCTTTTTTGTATTTCCTTCCCCTCAGTCTCCTGTGGTCCTGGGTCTTCCCTGGCTTAAGAACCATAACCCCCGTATTAACTGGGTCACAAACCAAGTGGAGATGTGGAGCAATAACTGTCATTTAACCTGTTTGGGACCAGCCCGTTCTAGTTCCGAGCCTCGAGCCCTGAAGACCACACCACCCGACCTCACCGGGGTTCCGCCTGAATATCACGACCTCCAGCAGGTATTTTCTAAACACAAAGCATCCTCATTACCACCTCACCGCCCTTACGATTGTGCTATAGATCTTCTCCCTGCAGCACCTCTTCCCTCTAGCCGTCTCTACAGCATCTCCAAGCCTGAACGTGAAAGTATGGAAAAGTACATCTCCGAGTCCCTGGCATCCGGCATAATTCGGCCTTCCACCTCTCCTCTGGGTGCTGGCTTCTTCTTTGTCTCCAAGAAGGACGGCACCCTGAGGCCTTGCATCGACTACCGTGGTTTAAACCAGATCACAGTGAGAAATAAGTATCCATTACCCTTACTGTCATCCACTTTTGAACCCATACAAGATGCGACCATATTCACTAAGCTGGATCTTAGAAATGCTTACCATCTGGTTCGCATCAGAGAGGGAGATGAGTGGAAGACAGCTTTCAAAACACCAATAGGACATTTTGAGTATTTAGTCATGCCTTTTGGCCTCACGAACGCACCAGCCGTTTTTCAGAACCTGGTTAACACTGTTTTGAGTGACTACCTGAACAAGTTTGTCACAGTATATCTGGACGACATTTTGATTTTTTCGAGGACCCCCGAGGAACACACTGGTCATGTCCGAGCCGTTCTCCAAAGCCTACTCGAATCGGCTCTACGTTAAGGCGGAGAAATGCGAGCTTCATGCCCCATCTGTTAAGTTTCTGGGTTTCGTACTGGAGAGTTGAAGGCTGGGACCTGACCCCGAAAAGGTGCAGGCAGTTAAGGACTGGCCCACTCCTTCCACACGCAAACAGCTACAGAGATTTTTGGGTTTCGCAAATTTCTATCGTCGGTTTATTAAAGGGTACAGCCAGATAGCCGCCACTTTAACACAACTAACCTCAGTAAAGAGGCCTTTCATTTGGGATGCTGAAGCCTCCAGGAGTTTCTGTGACTTAAAGGAGAGGTTCATTCAGGCCCCTATTCTCACCCGTCCAGACCCTGCAAAACGGTTTACACTTGAGGTCGACGCCTCGGACACTGGAGTCGGGGCTGTGCTTTCTCAAACCTCCCCCACAGATCACCGCCTCCATCCCTGCGCCTTCTTCTCACGGCGCCTCTCTCCTGCCGAGAGAAATTACGATGTGGGAGATCGTGAGCTCCTAGCTGTGAAACTCGCCTTGGAGGAGTGGAGGCACTGGCTGGAGGGAGCTGAGCACCCCATTGTGATATGGACGGATCATAAAAATCTCTCCTACCTCAAAGAAGCAAAGAGACTCAACCCACGTCAATCCAGGTGGGCCCTGTTCTTCTCACGTTTTCACTTTATCATTTCCTACAGACCAGGCAACAAGAACATCAAGCCCGACGCTCTCTCACGACAGTTCTCGGTGAATTCGGATCCCGAGCCCACTACCATCATACCACCGGATTGTGTCCTGGGAGCCGTTACCTGGGAGATACGGGATCAGGTGCTCGAGGCTCAAAAGAACTACCCCTGTCCCAATCAGGTACCCAACCGCACCCTGTTTGTTCCTCCTTCCGTCAGGCATAAGGTGATTAACTGGGCCCACACCGCCAAGTTTTCTGTCCACCCTGGTATCAGTCGTACCGTAGCCTTAATCCGGAGGTCTTTCTGGTAGCCAACAATGTTTAAAGACGTCAAGGAGTACGTTTCCGCCTGCCAAACCTGTGCCTGCAACAAGGGGAGTAACCAACCCCCTTTTGGACTATTACATCCGCTACCCATTCCCTCCAGGCCCTGGTCCCATATTGCACTAGACTTTGTCACCGGTCTTCCCCCTTCTCGAGGCTTTACGGTTATTTTGACCATTATCGACCGTTTCTCCAAGGCTTGTCACCTAGTGCCGCTAAAGGCTCTACCTTCTGCCGCTGACACTGCCACTCTGCTTGTTAAGCATGCTTTTAGGCTCCATGGCATCCCTGCGGAGATACTTTCAGACCGCGGTCCTCAGTTTATCTCAAGGGTGTGGAGGGACTTCGCCACCTGCTTAGGAGCTAAGGTGGCGCTAACATCTGGTTTTCATCCGCAGTCAAATGGCCAATGCGAGAGACTAAATCAGGAGGTAGAAGCCATGCTCCGTTGTCTGTGTTCTTCTAGCCCTTCCAGTTGGAGTTCCCACCTTCCTTGGATCGAGTACGCCCATAACGCCCATGTCTCCTCCGCCACTGGACTATCCCCCTTCGAGGCCTCGACAGGTATTCAACCCAGTTTGATCCCTTCTGAATTTCCCACCACAGTTTCCTCCGTTCCTCAGTTCCTGAAGGGGGCCCGACGGGTTTGGGCGGCCACGCAACAGGCCCTACAGAGGACTGCAGAACGCAACCGGCGTCTGGCCGACCGGCTCCAGCTTCCTGCCCCAGACTATGCGCCTGGACAGCGCGTCTGGCTCTCCACCAGGGACATCAGATTAAAGGACCACTGCAAAAAACTTTCCCCCACATTCATCGGTCCCTACACGATTTCTGCTGTCGTCAACCCGTCCTCCGTCCGCTTGGATCTGCCGTCCCACATGAAGATCCACCCCGTTTTTCATGTCTCCCTCCTTAAGCCTGTCATCTCCAGTTCCCTGTGCCCTCCTGTCGACCCTCCGCCTCCTGTGCGTCTCGCTGACGGGGGCCTCGGTTACCGTGTCCAGCGCCTTCTGGATGTGCGACCTTGTGGCGGAGGTTTCCAGTACCTGGTCGAGTGGGAGGGTTATGGCCCGGAACATCGGCAGTGGGTCCCGAGGTCATGGATCGATGACCCCTCTCTCATCCGGGATTTCGAGTTGGCCCGCTCCTCCTCCTCCTCCTCCTCTGCTCGGCCGCCGGGTGGCGTCCCTTGAGGGGGGGGGGGGTACTGTCACGGTCTGAGGTATTTCCCTGCTGTCACTCCCTGTCTTTTGAGTTTCCCTCTGCAGGTGGGCGTGTCTGGAGGTGACCAAGCTGCAGCAGATCTGCTCATCAGCTGGCCAGGGGTATTTAAGCAGCTGGGAGACTCCTACACTTCGCTGGATGATTACTCTACCTGGGTACCTTCTAACAGCCGCTAGTTTATCTTGTTCAAGCTCTTTAAGCCTTTTGAGAATTAGATTGTGTTTTTGGATTTTTAAGAATTTAATGAGTTTTGGATTTTTGCCCTTTGACCTCCTGCTCTTGTTCCCAGACAAACCTACACACTCTCATCTTGGACTGGCAGAACTCTGGAGTCCACACCACCTGGATCTCCAACCCCGCACGTCTCTCAGCCTCTCCCCTGGCCAGAACCACCTCCAGCTGCCCACCTAAACTTCCTGGACCTCCATAAACTCGGCTCCCTCCACGTCTCACTTCTGGATCTCAGTCCCTGCAAGCCACTCAACTTAGACCGGACCACTCCTCCCTCAAACCAGTTCCTTCCTCTCCAGACCGTAAGTCCTCCGCACAAGTCTGACTTCCCGTTCCTTCCGCAAACTGGTTCTAACTCCGATCTGTCCACAGTTTTCCTGCACCAGCCTCCCTGTGCAAGAACTCAGCTTCGTTTACGCTGCTCCTTTGGTTTCCCTTCAATAAATCCTTATTTAAACCTTTTAAACCGTCTCCGATCTGATTCCGTATGTCGTGGGTTAGATCACTTCACCACAACATGACAACAGCGGTGCTGGTGATGAATACACAGGAAATGGCGTCCTGACCAATCACAAGCTTGCATTCTACGTAACTTTTGATGGATGTTTAAAATTTTGGGTGCGTCTCCTTCACCCTCTGTGAGCCCATTGGAGAGCCCTTGCGCCGACGCATAATGGCGTTGCGTGTCTTTGCCCCGACGCAGATGGGGAAGTATAAATCAGACTTAAAGAGCAAGTCACCCCATACCAGAGTCTTAATCCACTCCCACTTCCTGTTTGGAAAATGCTAAAATTGCTGTTGCCTGGCAGACTGAGAGGGCAAGCTAAGACATACACACACAGGGTCAAAACAGCATTGTGACATCATATGGCACCAAGTGACATCATATGGTACCTCTTAGCCAATAGCGATAGCAGATTTAAATTCAAATGCAGTGCTGAGTTTTTGCCTGAAGAGGGTGCAAACGCTGACCGTTTTAGACAGAAAATGTAAATTTTAACTAAGATGCACTAAAGTGCCAAATTATTGGCTACACTTGTCTTCAGCACGATTAGACACTCATTTATATAGTTTATCAGGAAAAACAAGTTGATTTGGGTTGACTTGCTCTTTAAACTGAGCAGGTGAGACACCATCATACTGTCTAAATCAACCACCACTTTTTCTGGGTTCTGATCAGTGTCGACCGAGGTGAGCTGCAGACGTTTGGGATCTATTCGGTGGTTTAACCCCCTCAATCAAACCCTTTAATGCTGAGTGTCAAGCGGGGAGGCCTTGGGTCCAGTTTTGGTCTTTGATACGAGCTGACTGTGGATTTGAACCCACAATCTCCCAGCCTCAGGCCACTGAACAGGTCAATCAACATATTTACATGGATGCTCATTGCTGACTTGTTGATTAATGTGCAGTGTCCTATTTCTAATTAAAATCAATCAATCATCCGATCGATCAACCAATCCAAAAAATTGAACAATCAATTCAACTAGTAATAAAGCGATGCTCAAAACCTCAGAGCTTTACCTTGATATGAAGTCGTTTTGCTTCTTTCTCCATCAACAAATCAAATACTAACTACCCCTGCTACAAATGATCATCGTCTTGGCACAAGAGCCTGCTATAATAAACACAGAGGAGTGTAAACACAGCCAAATTATTTCCATCAGACAAAATGATGTTGGCTGTAAACACATTATGCTCTACTTATGCTCACAAACAATGAAAGCAGTGGTTATCATTTTAAATTTTTTTTTTTAGAAATTTTTGTTTTACATGTACTTCACAAAGTACCCTAATGGCGCAAAGCAGAAAAAAGAAAATAAAAGTGAGAGAGGAGAGGGTGTGATTGATCATTTTAACATCAAAGTAAATATTTGAAAGGTTTTTGTTGCCAATACAGAGCTCGGTCCCTTTTGGATACTGAGACATGTCTCAAAAGGCTGAAGAAGCTTTAAAGGAAGTGTTGCAAACCAGCCACTTTGAACTCCTCGGCCTTTAGAAGTTGTTTTAGAAATTTATAAGCCAAGAAAGTCCATCGTTCTTAAAAGACTATGAAGAACATAAGGCTGCATTTTGGGTCTGAAAAGAGGCGTGTTTTATTTATTTATTGGGGTATTTTTTCAGTGTTTTAATTGTCATTTGTTCCAAAGCACATGTTTGCAGTGGGCGTGAGGTGTTTAAGACAAATCTGTGCCCTCCACAGCTGCAGACAGATTTTTGATATGTCAACGATGGTCAGTCTTGCCTTAGAAGCTCCACAGCAGAGGCCTCCAGTCCTGGGGTTTCATTTATCAAGCTTGCTTACGCATAAAACTGGGTCGGAAAGCTGCGTAAGCAACTTTCCACACAAACTTTGGGTACCAACCCTGGATTCTAGCCTCAGTTCCTGTCTGCCTGAAGTGTGCCATACTTCCAACGTCGCTCGGTTCCTCTGGCCTCCCGCTCTCCACCGCTCGCCTGTCCTGGATCGTACACTTCTACCTGCTACCCCTCTCCACCAGACAATCTACAGCTCAGACCTGACTTGCCTCCCTCTCCTGCTCAAACCCCCGCTCCGTACCGTAAGACTCCTCCACCATTATCCTGCTGTGTTTTCCTGGTTCTCGGTTTACTGTATTCATCTCGTTATCTTTTGTTTTAGAATCGGAGTTAACCCCCCGGCCCAGTTTGGATCAGCGCCCTTCGTTCTCGTTAATTTTCTTTATAATAAAACATTTGTATTTTTACTTACCTCTCTCTCCGTGTGTGATTCTTTCATGTGGGTAAAGAGACTTCAACCCAGCATGACAATTTGAGGCTAGATCCTTTTAGTTGCCTAGGTTGTTTGTGCTGTTAGTAGCGGACTAGAATTTCTATTCCATAACTACCACATATCTAAGGATGAAAAGAATTTCAGGACTATTTATCAGTGGTGTCCACTGGGTCAAGAGTTTTTCTGCCAGTTAATCACCAAACGCTCTCCCCTTCAGGTTAGTCCTGCAGGTTAGAGTTAGGGTTAGGACTCTCAAGGCCAGAGCTGGGGAGCCCTGGATGGCTTTTCATTTTGGAGATGTTCTGCTTGTATATTTTTTCCAAAGCAACCAGCACGCACAGCTGCAGAACCCCATGAGAAAACACCTGTGCAATATGTTAGCCGAAGAAGAAAACCAGGCATGTTCCAATGTTCATGTTCTGCCAAGGCGCCTGTTCTCCGTTTGTTAGCCATTTAGCTAGCTGAGCAAGGAGGTGTCTTGTAGCCTAGCCTTGGTCAAAAATTTCCTAGAATACTACGCAGTATTTTCAAAAGGATGGCGGATCAGAGGCCAGCAGCTACTTTGGGGGGCAAATTTCAAGTTTAAAAGTAAGTTGTAGCTATCAGGTTGATATCTGAAGTGTTTTTTTTTAGATCCAAAGCAGTTGGTTAGTTAGTAGTTGCAGCTTCGGTGGCTAGTAGGTAGTAACTCGCTTACATATTTAATTTAACAAATGTGTACACAATTTTAAAGTAAAATGCTCGTTATATATTTATTTTGAAACTCATACATATAAAATATAACGTTATCTCCCGTGTCACGTAATGCAAGTCTGTTCCATTTAACCGTTTTTCTTTGACCAAGGAAGGACAGTGTCCTCGTAAACAAGGCGCTTGCCTTGCAAGACATCACCTTGCAAGGCAGGCGCCTTGACATTGAGAAACGCCCGGTATCTATTTACCTGAGATTAGGCGGTAAAAATAGACAAATTTCTATTGTTTTAACTTTCTTTTCTGTTTTTGCCAGTAACATATCTGATAAAGCTCATTACTGGTTTAGTTAACCACACCTTGCTAATCTTTAGTTTACTCACCAACAGACCTGGTTAAGCTACTAAACATCACACCTGCTTCTTTTTAAATAGCTACCACATCTGCTTTAACTCATCTCCCTTGTTCGTCTGCCTGTGCGAAAGTGGAGTCCTGCTTTTGATTGGACCTTTGTCAGATCCTTGCATCAGTTTTTCTGACCTCCCTTGGCTCAACATAAGGGACTGTGTGCCCTTGTTGCTTCTGTAAACAAAAGTTACTTTTTTCTTACATCACCTTACCCCTCTTCAGGGGCTTTTCTGCATTACCCAAAACTTCACACGACAGAAACGTCGGCTGAATCAACACCGGTGTTTTTTGTTAGTTTTTTTGTTACTGAAACAGGAAAAAACAACAACACAACAGGCGTTTCTTATTCATCTGGTGAGCAGCTTCAGCAGGAGTTTGATTTACTGCACCCCGCAGTTCAAAATTAACAAAATCTTAATTATTTAAGAAAGGGCTTAATTTTTTACCAGATAACTGTTTTTGTTTTTAAAATGAGTTCCATTTGAACAGACAAGGCTTTTACCATATCATGCAGCCATAAAAATGTAATACCTACTGTTATTTCTGCCCACACCCATCCATCTACTGAATATCATATTTTTAAAAGAAAAATAATGAGCGTTTTCCTCATACTGTATACTTCAAAGAACCCCAAAATGTTCAGATTGTATGTATTACTTGGACTGCAGCACTAATGGTCCTGCAGCTAATAAAATAAGCTCTATACCATGACTGGCACCCAGCCAGAAATAGATATATTTAAATGACAATGATAGAAACTAACTACTCGTATACAGGCCCTCGGGTTTCAGGGTTTGCATGATCACAGCAAAGTTCTGCCAGAAAGAAATGGATTTTCTTAAAAGTACCTTAGACTTTGAATTTCCTGGATCTTCACTGATAGCTTTTGGTCCTTTAATGGTCCTGGAAATGCCGTGTTACCATAGAAACACGTCCGCAGCTCCTTTGTAAAACCTGTTTTGGCCCCGCTTGATTGTGAAAAGGCAGCGCTTGAGTCTGACAAGCAACAGTTGGATCAGTGGCTCTAAAAATACACAAGAATCGTCCCTACAGGAGAAAATAAGAAATCAAATCCAGTTTCAATCCAGTTTCAGTTTCAGTTCACCACCTCTAAACAAAACGCACTAACTAAAGCCAAGAAATTAGGTTTTCTGAGATTTAAGTGTTTAAAAAGCTAGAAAGAGACAAAGAGGGAGAACCAATGGAAGGAGATCCCCCTAGCCCCCCCCCCCCCCCCCCCCCCCCCCCCCCCAACCCCCCGGCTCCCTCTGATGGTCCAAAATAGAGATGAAGAGGGAGGTTGAAAGAGGAGCGGAAAGGGGGGAGAGGACTTGTTTTAAAGAAGCCAACAAGCAAAATACAAGCAAGACAAAGAGAATAAAGTTGAAAATAAAGTTCTACAAGTCTCTTGTGCAGTGTGTCTCAAACATACAGACCTCATTAATCATCATCTAATGATGGCAGCAGCTGGGAGCAGAATAATTAATCAGTGTTTATCCCTGTGAGAGGCACATTTCTGATCTCACCTAATGTAGAGTGCATTAAGACCTTACAGCAAGAACACTTTCATTGATTTAAGTCTTGCTGAGTTTTTAAATGATTTGGCTGATAAAAAAACAAGACATTTATATTTAGTTCCATATCTCATTTCCATAATTTAGGACATCCCTTCTTTTCCTTTAAAATTAACAGCTTTAACTCTTTAAATATCCAACATTGTCCTATAATTTATCATGCAGAAGCTTGTTATACTTTAAGGAACCAGGTTGGTCGGCTAGGGGCCAATCGGAAGAGTAAATAAGTGAATAAATATAGCAAAGCCCTTGTGAGAAGCTTAAATGTTGGTGTTTGTGTGTCTATACGTGAGAGCTGTGGGAAGGAGAAACCTGACCCCCGGTCTTGCCCTGGGAGCCTGCACTGCAGAGGCTATAATTGGAGATACAGACAGCAGCTGGTGTCAACGCTGGACCGGACTGCTTTAGATGTAGGGCGCACTGAGGGGGCTGAAGGACCAAACACACAAACGTAGGCTCTCTGAAACCACACACCTAGACGAAAGAGATTAAGGTGGAATGGAATGGTTTGGGGGTGACGATCGGATTAACTTTGAGCTCTAGATCTTAAATAACTTTATCCCCCGTCCTGCACAACAAATGAGTTCCCTAGAACATCCCATTGAAATTGGTACCAAATTCTTCATCATGAACAGTAAGGACTAACAGGTTAAGACAGCTTATCCTCACCTAAAAGCAGTGTCCACAAAATAAGTCCAAAGCTCCCTGTTGTGTTGATTTGGGCGGATATTTGTTGACTCTGAAGACTGCAGCGGACAATATGACAAATCATTTTATTACTCATCAACCTATCCTGTGGCCACGCTTGTACGGCTTGTACTCACAGATGAGTCATCATGGAAGAGATCATTCCCATCAGGATATAAATGTTTCAATACTGGGAGTCAGTGTTAGATTTGATCTTCACTGGTGCTTCCCTTCATGAATTTCATCACAGGAAAGGGATGCAACATTAACTTTACATTTTAGAAGAACATGGATCACTTTTCCGCAAAGAACAATTTGATGGCATCTCTGGTAACATCTTGAGAAATAATTATGGATAATCTATCCTGTTGTTCATACCCCTGAAAGGCACCTTCACCTGCAGGAAAGCATCCTATTTGTTTCAGTCGCATCTTGCTCATCCTTGTTTTATCCTGGGGCTGAAATTGGAAACACTATTTGAATTACACCTCTAGCCTAGCCTGGGAATGCCTTGGGATCCCATTGGGGGAGCAAGCAGGAGTAGCTAGGGAGTGGATAGTCTGGACTTCCACGCGAACGCATCTGACCCCACATCCCAGACCTGGAAACGCAGAAGATAACAACAAAAACAACATAACATATCATCTAGTGTGGTGTTATATTTTATTGTATAATATCATCACATCGTATCTTATTGTATCACATTGTGCCGTCTTATTGTTTCGTATTACACCGCAATTAGTGCAAAGTGGTACTTGTTGGAGATGCAATAAAAATAATTAGCAAGTTTGTAATGTCACCTTATAAATGTTAATCATACGTAAAATAGTCCAAATTCGTTGGTGTGCTCTCTCTTAAAGGGATACTATGCAACTTTCATATATTTAAATAATTTTCTTGAGCCAGTATGTACTAAAATGACCCTTTCCAGCAGTGAAGCTCAACTGGCGGCCCCCGGGCAACATCCCGCCCACCAGACCTTTCCACCTGGCCCTCCGACCCTTTGGACTCTAACGTCGGCAGTAGCTCAACAGGTTGAGCGGGTTGTCCAGTAATCGGAAGGTTGCAGGTTCGATCCCGGCTCCGTGGGCAAGACACTTAGTCTACCTTGCCTGCTGGTGGTGGTCGGAGGGACCGGTGGCGCCTGTGCTCGGCAGCCTCGCCTCTGTAAGTGCGCCCCAGGGCAGCTGTGGCTACATCGTAGCTGATCACCATCAGTGTGTGAATGTGTGTGTGTGAATGGATGAATGATACACTGTAGTGTAAAGTAGGGGTTGTATCAACTATTCGACTTCACTGCTCTGTAGTGACTTTTTATGCCTTTCATAGTCTAGTTGCGGTCACGTGATAATGACCGACAAGATGCAGTCCTTGGAAAAGACAGCAGGTGACGAGCATCTGCGCGTTGGGAGGCGACGCGCTATGCCAGAGCGTCGGTATCTGACGCCCGCCGTAAAAAGGACATTTGACCGAATTGTTACCCTCTTGCAATTTAACCTTCCCTTCACCCCCATCCTACCCTTAACCAGCTTGCGCATGCAAGGTTCTGATCATTGACGTGCTCCAGACATCTGCGTCCTGAGCACGAACACAGTAACATTATCAAATCAGGTGTCGCCACCTAAAAAACAAAGTTAACGCACGATCGTTCATGCCGGCTCATTTCCTTTTATGTTTTCTGTCTTTTATTTGTGCCTGATGCGTTTCGCTGCTGTGGAGCGGGGCGCATCACCTGTTTTGTCCTCCGGTGACGCACCTCACCGGTGCAACCGGCGCGCACTCCACTGTTTTTGCGGTCGGTAGATCTTTTAGAACTGCGTTCAAAGGTAACTCATAAGGTGGATATATATGAACCCAGGTAGCAGTTTCTCTTTAGGATTGAGAGGAGATGCAGGAAGATAATAAACAGGCAGGACAGAAAAATAGTCAAATAAAAACAAGTTAGTTTTTGTACCTGGTGGTTGCAACAAACAGACACCATTGAAGATAAGAAGTGAACAACAGAAAATGAAATAATTATTTTAATGTTTAGAGCAGCAGGAACTCTGAGAGGCTGCAGGCGCATCAGTGAGTTTGCGGCCGCTGCGCAGGGGGAGGGGGGAGAGGGCTGAAGTAGAAACTACCGTTGTTAAAAGCGACGTGTTTAACTTAGAAAATGTGGGCGCAATTTTAATTGTCAAAAACTCCAGCGAACCAACCAAATCTTCCCCAAGCTGTAAAAAGCAGCAGATGCCGGTGCGTTATACTTGGAAGTCAAATGTGCCCCATAATCATAAAAATAAAAGTAAAATATTAATTTGAAATTAAAAAAGAGATTTACATATGTATATTAGGGCAGCAAAATATATCAGAAATATATCGTTATCGCGATATCAGCATGTGCAATATGCATTTCGCAAAGAACAGATAAATATCAGAATGAATGGTCAGCTCAAATGTTTGATAAACAAACTGCATTCTGTCAATCAATCAGAAGCATGAAGATTTTTTAAAACAAATCAAATAGAGCTCTTCAGCCATTTGGCCAACTGGATGGGCTCCCACAGGTTAGATGCCCACCCCAGAGGTGGACGGCATTTAGTTTCGATGGTTAGCAAACACCTGAGTTGGCTTTGTTCTGCTCTTTCTGCTGATTTTGCTTTTCCCGGGACCCACTGGTTGCCTTTTCATGTTCATTTTCTTTTTCCCTTTCCACACATCTATTGCTTTTCTCGTTTTTATGATTATTTTTTGTCATTTTGTCATTTCTTTGTTTTTGATTATTTTTGTTCCTGAGTTAAGTTTTTATTTATTGCAAGTAATATCGTCATCGCAATATTAGCATAGCATAGCATAGCATAGCATAGCATAGTTTATTTATATAGCACATTTAAAATGCAGCATGGGAGCTGCCCAAAGTGCTGCACAGGCTAAAACAAAACACACCCATTACAAGGAGCTAAAACTAAGGATAAAATCTCAATTAAAAGCAGAGAAAACATGAATAATAAGAACACATTAAAACAATGACACAATAAAACACTAAAACGAGTCACTGTCTAAAAGCCAAAGTGTAAAAGTGGGTCTTTAAACGAGATTTAAAAACCGCCAGAGATGGAGCCTGCCGAACTCCAATGGGCAATGAGTTCCATAGCTTTGGGGCAGCATATTGATCAGTGTTATCGCATATCGCAGGTATTCCTAATATTGTGCAGCCCTAATGTGTACAGGGAGTGCAGAATTATTAGGCAAGTTGTATTTTTGAGGAATAATTTTATTATTGAACAACAACCATGTTCTCAATGAACCCAAAAAAGTCATTAATAGCAAAGCTGAATGTTTTTGGAAGTAGTTTTTAGTTTGTTTTTAGTTTTAGCTATTTTAGAGGGATATCTGTGTGTGCATAAATAAAGCTGCTGTGCCTACTGGCGTACAAACATTTGTACAAAAAAGTACATTTTAACAATGTTGTATGACTGTTTTAGAATATTTGAATTAATTGCATGTGTTCATCTTTATATGTTTGTATATAATTATACAGTTTCCAATGATAGCTTTTTACTGTTGTAGGTCTAATTTCAAAGTTTGTCAGCCCTCTGGGGCACCCTTGTTGTCCCCTTGTGGCCTGGGGACCCCAAGAAGTTGCCTGCCTTGCCTGTCGGCACACAGCGCCTCTGGTTGTTGCTTAAGAGTAAAAATCTTCTACCTAAAACATATTTTGTAAATATATTTAAAAGTTACCAACAGCCAAGTGAGAAAGTGGCTTCGGTGTGTCATGACCCACTTGTGGGATCCTGAGCCCACCTTTGAGAACCACACTGCTCTACAACAAGGATGAAACCTGTGGTGCCGGATGAGGACCTGCAGACAGCTTAAGGGCTCTAACCACACAGACGACAAGGACACTGCGGGTGTTCGTACCACAAGTCATAGGCCTACATCAACCATCTGTCGCTCCATAACCCTACTCTCGGTTACCGTCTGACGTTTTCACCTCCACACTTTTTCTCTCCGTTTGCCACCCTTCTATCCACCTCTAACTGTACATCATCCCGTCACCCTTTGGTCCTTTCAGCCCACTCCTTCCTTTAACTTCCTAGTTTGTCCTTATTTCTGTTCAAACAACTTTTTCTCCTTTGCTTTCCCTCCAACTCATTTATTCCTTTCACAAACTTTCCCTGTCACTTTCTTCTTTCTAACTTTGCCGTACCCCTCTTCCCACACACACACACACACACACACACACACACACACACACACACACACACACACACACACACACACACACACACACACACACACACACACACACACACACACACACACGCACGCACGTACGCACACACACACACACACACCTCTTCTTATTAAATTAGTAATGTCACTGTGCTTCCTCCCAGGAGTCTAGTGTTATTGACTTCATTATGCAAATGTAAACCAGCCCAAAGCCATACTACTGATGGGATCACACACACACACACACACATACACACAGGCACACACACGTGTGCACACAACCATGCACACAGAGACGTTAACGCAAAGGCTCTGGCCAGAAGAGATCCTTGCTGTTTCAGAAAATTATGTCGTCCAGTGGAGTTGATGTGTGTATTAGCAGGGACTCTGCAGAAGCCCCCCCCAAAAGAGCCTGAGGCTTGTGAGATCAGTGAAATAGAATAAAATAGAATAGAATAGATTAGAATAGAGACTGCGCTGCAGCTTCTCTTCGTGTCTGAGATCTAAATTAGACCATTTTTGCACAAAGACGTCTTCAGTTGTTGCTCATTTTATCAAAGATTTATTTTTCATCCAAGCCAGTTTTAACAATTTTATCTGATTGTATTAAATTTCATGTAGAAACCAAACAAGCTAAGCCAACAAACCCTTGTGATTGGCTCATCTGCTCCTAAAACAGTTAATATTTTTTGTCTAAGCTTGGCTGGGACATGCTGTCATCTTCACTGTGATCAGGCGCTTCTCTCTGCAGCCAGGCCTAGTCCACACGTAGCCGGGTTTTTTTTTTAAAACGAATATCCGCCCCTCCAAAAACTTGGATCCACACCACCTCGTTTAAAAAAAAAAACTCTGTCCACGCATACCCAGATAAATACGTTGTTAAGGACATGCCAGACCTGTAGGCGGCAGTACTTCCCCCGTTCTTAACCTCGTCCTTCGTCTGTGGTCTTCCGCAAGGAGCAGTAATTCCGCTTGCAAAAACAAACAAGCAAAGAGCGCTTGGACAATTGATAAAGCGAGCGCAGCTCTGAGGGCATCCATGCTGTCGGCTAGTGTAAACACAGGTCGCACACGTGATGTCAGCATTTTTTTGTCGCGGAAAGTGACGTTGCGGACCTTAAAACTCCGGTTTTGTCCGTCCACACGCAGACACCCAAAACGGAGAAAACGCAGATCTTCACTTTGGCCGGAGTTTTTAAAAAGATCCGTTTTCGTGTGAAAAAACTCCGTTTTCGTGTGGATGACAGGCCAAAACGTAGAAAAATATCTACGTTTTGGCAGATCCCCGGCTACGAGTGGACAGGGCCTAAGTCTGTTTGCAATTTACTCTCATTCTATTCACCAACCTGTTGTCAACAATTTGTCCCACATTTCCCACACTTACTGATTCACACATTAACTCTGCAGCTTACACTAGAAAACTGAGCTTGGCTAAAGAACAGCGGTCTAGTGAGAAGCCTGCTATGCCCTTTTGTGAAATAAGTGTCATTAATTGTTATTTTTAATACTAACCCTTTGATGCATAACGGTCACTACAGTGGACAGGTACTCAAAATAGTTATTTATTTATTTTTGCTATTAAGCACAGCTGCTGAAGACTTTATTGCATCTGAGCCCCTCCATTTGGACTTCAGTAAGTCAAGCCAACATATTTCATGTTCAGAACGCACGATGCCCACTGAGATGGACATGTAATAAATTATTTGTAAATTATCAAAATGTTGCAAAAAATCTTTGTTGAAATTTGTTTCATTCACACCTAAAGATGAATGAAAAATAAATGTTTAAAAAATCATAGTTGAAGATTTCATAATTCATGCATCAAAGGGCTAAACGAAACTCTGTCTAGTGCAACAAGAATATGTTTTAGCTCTCACTATGTGGTCAGAGGACATTATAAATCAGCAAAAACCTCATTCATTTTCAGCTTATCCATAAATTCCTTTCTACTCCTCACCATCTCTTAATTTATCTGCCTTTTTGCTGCATTATCCTCTTTTCTTCTCAAAAATTTTCTAGTTTTGTGTCCTTTCTCTCTTTCTGTCTCTATTAGAGAACTCTCTGAGTTTATTCAGTCTTTTTATTACAACACACACCAGCACACACTGAAAAGTCCTCTGTCTGGACAGTGACCCAAGGGCCAGTACACTGCCTGCCTGTTTTAATTCAACACATAAAGGTGACACAAATGAATTATTGATCTGTGCACCTGAATGTGTTGTTTATTCATTTGGCTCATTTGAAGAAATGATGAAAAATCGCATGCTGAACTCTCTCTGGGAAATTATAGAAAGAAAGCTGGGTGACTTAAACTTATTGGGGACACTGTCTCCTGAAGCTTGAGGTCATCCAATAAGAAAGGACAACCACCGCCCAGGAGGTGGACTGGGACCAAAATTTGGCCCTGGCATTTTTATGAATCGTCGGCCCTCAGTCGGCCCTCCCCATTGGGAGAGCGGTGGGGGTGGGGGTTGTTGCTGCCCGCGGACTTGTCTCTAGGCTGAATGTGAGATCTAATATGGACTGGGACTGTTAAATTACAAGCAGGGCCAGACTGCTGCGACCGGAAGCCCTGGCCTTCCAGATCAGCTCATTCTCTACGGGCGGAGATCAGCGGGATATTGGCTACATGCTAACGCGGTAAAACAACTCCTCGCTCTACCGCGTTTTTCTTGCTAAAAATGCCTGGAAAAACTCTGTTAGCTTCAGGTTACCATGTAGCTAATGTTCTGCAGATCACCAACTGTGGAGTAGAGTCGGCCCAAGCTGGGCAAGCAGCCCACTTGGCTAAAGCTTGGTTTATGCTTGACGCATTCACTTTCCGCGCGGTGATGCGGCTCGCGGATGGAACGCGCTTCACAACCCGCAGCGTTTATGGTTCATGCGGCTCGTCTCTGCGGTGAGCCAATATTCTCCCAAACTGTAGGGGGCAGCATGGAGCTATACGGCATGCATCCAACACTACACCATAGTAGACGTAGAAATTACTGTTTACAACACGGCATTTCAGCATTTTTAACAGAGTTCTCGTCTTTTCCGACAGTGCGAGCTATTTCTCTCCAAGAATTATTAACAACATGTTGATCACGGTGATCTCTGAGAGATGAATCATACAAATGTCTGTAGTTATCAACCTCTGCCATACTAGTTCTTGTCGGTCCGCCATGTTTTTCCGCGTCTGTCCGTCCGCGTGGTTAGAAATTTTCCGAGGTGTGCGTTGCGGAAATTCTGGGCCGTGCGGAGGCGCGGTTGTTAAAATGACGCAACTTTTCCGCGCGGAGTTGTGCGGACCTCGCAGACGCGTCAAGCATAAACCAACCTTAAGCGGCCCGCCGGGATGGTGCCAGAATGCCTGATAGGCCAGTCCATCCCTGCCACCGCCAATGCTGTGGCTCAAGAAGGGACTACCAAACCTCCTTCCTTTCAGGAGGCCAGGCGACCCGGCGGCCATAGCATTGGCATGAGCAAACATAACTCTCCTAGACCTGTCCCCGGACTGGAATATGCAGCGTGACCTTGATCAAAGATTTTTCTTTTCAGGAGAGGTAACAGTAACACATCTCAGGCATGACCTTGTGTTTTGGTCAACGTCTCACGAACTCCACTCCATCCTGGAGTTAATGGCTCCATAGGAAACTGTTGTTGAAGAGGCACACAAGCTTTTTTTTTTTAAATTTATTTATTTCCGGAACTGAGTGCGCTGCTCTGGGTGGCTGCATGTTGGAGTAGCTCTGTTGACTATATGTAAGTTTTGCCTTTTCTTGGACATTTTTTCCTTCTAGTTTCTCAAGAAAAACTGTATTCTTTGGACACTTTACTTTTCTGTTTCTGATGCTGTGAAGCTTGGAGGATTTTTGCTGCTATTTTTTTTAGCTTTTGTCACTTTTTGAGCATTTGTTATGATGCGTAACCATGGCAACAAGCTTTTTATTTTTTTATTTTATTTTTTACCGTGTCCTGTCTGGCTCTGAAGCAAGCAAAATTGATGTCTGAATGCTGGTGACAAGCCTTACAGATTTACTCTCAGGTGGAGCATCAAAGCGTCTGCTTTTAATGTCACGGCTTATACTTAAAACTTTATTGTTATTGTTGTTGAATGCTTTGTAATTCCGACCAGACACGGAGACAGAGGTGAAAGAGAAAGGAAAAGAAAAGGTGTGGGAAGAGGGGGGGGGGGGGGGGGGGGGGGGGGGGGTCCACAAAAATAAACAATGAACAAGAGTCTGCTTCTAGACCTGCAGAACAAAACAAAAAAAAGCAAAAGGACAAAAAAAGGGACACAACAACAATACAACAAGATCTAGCTATCACTGCGTCAACTTGATGAAAAAATATATAATCAACATTGTTTAACTGAAGAATCACAATAATAAATCACTAAGTGCCCACCATAGTCTTAAGACCTGTGTTTAATGTGCCCAAGCCCATACTTTTGAGAGCACCATGTGAGCACCTGTGTGTGTACACGCGCTTGTTTATGTAAGGTTTTTCTATAGGAGCACCCAACAGAGAGTGTGAGGGACCACAGATCCGCCCCCCAAAGATGCGCAGGAGACGGGGGGAGCTCCAAGTCCCAGAGATCCAGGCGCTGCCCCAGAACACAGTAACCCCAAGGAGACTGCAACCAGAAAGGCCCCCGCCCCCCTCGAGAGGCACAGAGGATCGCCCCGGGGGGCCACAACCAGCAGCAACAAGCTGGTTTACAATCGGGAGTGGCTGATTAACATTGGAAAGGCTGAAATAATACCTCAACTGAAGCCACAAATCCTAAATGAGCTAAAACGCAAGAAGCGTGGGTGCAGAGCGGGAGCAAAACGGAGACAGAGAAAGAGGAAATTCAAACCATCTCTTCCATCGATCATAATGGGCAATGTGAGATCACTGGCCAACAAGATGGAGGAACTCCAAGCCCTTTCAAGGACTCAGCCAGAGTTTCGGCAGGTTCGGAACCACTGGAGGAGATAATGCAAAGAAGGATTCTCCAGAGAATCAAGAAAATGATGGACAACCCTGAGCATTCTCTTCACAAGACTGTCCGACAACGGAAGAGTATTCTGAGCTACTACAGCAATCAATTTCCCTCTGGGATTAATAAAGTATTTTTGAATAGAATTTTGAATTTGAGTAAATGAGACCGAAATGTGCTCCAGTAGCAGCACAGGCAGAATCGCACAACTGGTGTACCAAAGTGTTCCCTGGAGAAGTTGGTTGCAGAGGGCTTGTTGCTTTAACCACAACAAGTTGCCTGAACAAAATGGGGATCATAGGACAGGCCTTCCGCCAGGCAGTGGGATCACCGAAAGAGTCAGAAACTGACTGTGGCTAAAAAAGAAAGATGGAACGCAAGACTCCAAGTGTTTCAATCAAGCCTTCCAGAGATGTTGTGAGTCTAAATCAAGGCCCACCTCATGACCCCAAAGAAGTGTGTACCCCTCTCCTACTCAAGAAACCACAGAATCACTTGTGCTGATTTTCAAGGGTTGTAACATCAAGTCCTACAAGCTCTACTAATATAATACAGTACAATATATTAGACTAATAATATCACAATAAATGCACCTACTGCAAATATCTGAGATCTCTATTCTGACAGTAGAGGCGCTCTTGCATAGAGCAGAATCAATGCACACACACACACACACACACACACACACACACACACACGCACACACACACACACACACACACACACACACACACAGCCTACTTTTGTGTTGATGTACACAAACCTGTACAGGCTTTCCACAAACCAAAATTTTTAAGAGGATTAAAATAGATTTCTGATTACTCTTACAGTTGTTGTGTTTAGTAAAGTCACGTTGTCTTTGTAGGAGGTGAATAGAAAGTCAGAGCCATTATCCTAAAAGTACTTTTTTGTTTTTGCCAGTCAAAAAAAATCTCCTTACAGGACTCCTGTGAGAGAATAATGACTGCTCACCTCTCGGTCTTTGTCAAAACAACTTGTGAAAGCACAGCTGGTTGTTGGAAAGCTAACGGGAAACCTGCAGTGCTGTAATTAATTACCTGACTAATGGCTGCAGGAATAGAGAGAGACCTTGTCCCTGGCTGTTGGAAAATGCTTGGAAGCAAATACAATCATTCTTGATGTAAAAATTTCTAGGCTTGATTACTGCAGCTCTCTCTATGCAGGGTTGTGTCAGTCTTCACTGCGCCTCCTACAGGTTGTGCAGAACAGCGTAGCCAGGTTCCTGACTGGGACCAGGAAACGGGACCACATCAGTCCGGTTCTGCCCTCCCTGCACTGGCTTCCGGTTTGCTATCGTTCACACTTCAGACTCCTCGTCTTTGTTTTTAATTTCTTCCAGGGTGGTGCTCCCCCCTATCTGGCCACACTCCTGAACAAACATTCCCCATCACGCGCTCTGCGCTCCTCTGACCAAGTTCTGCTCGTTGTCCCTCGTTCTAGGTGTCGTACTCGCGGGGACCGGGCTTTCTCAGTCCTAGCACCGTTACTCTGGAACCAGTTGCCACCCTCAGTTAGGCTGTCCCCATCTCTGCCAGTCTTTAAGAGTCACCTAAAAACCCACCTCCTCCGCTTGGTGTTCCCTGAACATGTTTGAATTTGTCCCTCTTTTATGTTGATTTTATTTCCCTGTTTTCAGTGGTTCACTTTTTCCCTTGTTTTACACATTTGTCTTCTACTAGAATGTTTCACCTTTTTCGTAATTTGTAATTTGAATTGCTTTTATTTTCTGATTTATTCACTTTATTTAACTTTGTACTGTACCATGTTCAGCGCCTTGGGCTTCCTGACAGGGTTGCGGAAGGCGCTTTATAAATAAAGCTTTGATTGATTGATTGATTGATTGATTGATTGATTGATTGATTGACTGATTAAAATGAATGACAAAACATCTTGATGCAAGCCTGCAGGCCGTGCTGGTTTAACTCATCTAGTTGTTAGACAGATTAAGTGATTTTCAGTTATTCCTAAAAAATAAAGGGTATATCTGGTGACACTGCTGTGGGTTTTATATAACTTATGAACATGTCAGCAAGTCTAACAACCAACTGCGTTTGTTCTTTACTAAATAATTTCACCTGAAAACTCTTGAAGTCATTGACACCATCCCAACAGAAAAGGTCAAACGTCTCTCTGGTAAACAAAAAGGTCCATGGAGGTTCTCTAAAACTGAGAATGCAGGAAAGCTGAGCGTAAATGAAGGAAAAGAAGCCAACCAGATCACTATGAGATCTTCAAAATGCAGCTGCACATTTACAACTCTGAATGAAATAAGGTGAGACAAGCCTTTTTCTACAAATTCAATCATATTAACAATTCCTGTGCTCTGTTTGCTACTGTCGAGAGGCTAACTAATCTCCCAGCACAGCTAGCCCCTGATTTCTTATCCCAAACTGGGTGTAATGAGTTTGCATTCTTTTTCAGTGAGAAAATCCTAAACATCAGATTAGACATTCATCCCTCCTTGTCGACCAACACAACCTGACCGCAGCAAAGGCCACACAGGAACAATCTAGCTAGAACGCCAGCTTTCTGTGTGATTATTGGTAAAACACTAGACGACATAGTAAGACCTTGCGTTCATCATTCTGCTGTCTAGACACCCTGCCAAATAACGCCCTAAGCAGGTTTTAGTTTTCTGAAAGCTGATGTACTAAAAAGTGTTAATTGCTCCTTAATGTTAGGTTTTCTTCCCAAACCCTTAAACTTCTGCTGTGAAGCCTCTTCTAAAGAAAAGCAAACTTGATCCCTTAGTGATGACCAGGGGCGGATTTAGGACTGAAGAAGATCCGGGGCTTAACACACACGCTCGCGTGCGTTAGCGCGTGCGCACACACGTGACACGCACTAGTCAACATCATATATGTCTTGTACCACATAGTTTTTAATCTGAAGCTACATATTAAGCATTTTCAGGGCAGAGTATTGTTCCTGTTAGTGTTTAGTGTGAGATGATAGTAAATATTCCCATTCTTTCTCCATCAACTTTACCAGATAGTAAGCTAACTTTAGGCAAACCAGCAGCACAACAAATATTTTCAAATAAGACTCACAAACCTGAGTCAACACCAGTCTCATCAAAGCTGGGGTTCTGTCGCGGTACTTTTAGTCTAAAAAACGTCCTTATGTCCATCTTCACTCATGCGTTTCAGGCAGAGACTGTAAAAGAAGCCGGCTGCTGAAGGGCTTCTTCTTCAGTGGTGGAGGCTCAGGCAGGCTGTATACAAACTACTGCCAGCTGCTCCCTCTCTGTTAGACTTTGGTACTGCATGTTACTTCCGCGATTTAGATCCGGGGCTTTTCATGAAACATCCGGGGCTCCAGCACAAGTAGCCGGGCCTAACGCCGCCCCTGGTGATGACTAACTACAATCTCTAATCTCCCTTTCACTGAGAAAATGATAAAAAGAAAATAAAACAGTTCAGATGCAGCTGAACAACTTTTTGGAGACAAAAAATCCTCCTGGATGATTTTCAGTCAGGCTTTAAACAACACCACAGCACTGAAACTGCACTGATTACAGTATTAAATTATATGTGTATAAATACAGATTCAGGCAAAACATCTATCCTCAGTGCAGTGTAGCATCCAGAAATGGTCAGTATTTCATCTACAGTTTCACCTCTTCAGTATCCGGTCATAAGGAGACATGAGTCTACATCTGGTGCCTTTAATGTGCTGGACTCTGCTATTCTATCTGCTGAAGTCCAGGCCTCTGCAGCTTTGCACAGGATAACATATTGTCAACAAAACTGTTCCCGTTTCAAGGCCTCAAGCTTCCCCTTATCGCTTCTACAGGATTCCTCCTGCCTCTGAATAAAAGTGAACATTTTCAGCACATATGAGCTAATTAGTCATGAAATGAAATGAGCAATATGGTTAAATGAAATGTTTTGATCACTCTGTGTTTAAATTCATAAGGTTGATTAATCTGTGCATAGATTAATAAGGATGAAATGAAATATCCATCCATCCATCCATCCATTTTCATCCGCTTATACGGAGTCGGGTTGCGGGGCAGTATCCTAAGGTGAGAGGCCCAGACTTCCCTCTCTCCATTCACTTGGGCCAGCTCCTCCGGGGGAATCCCAAGGCGTTCCCTGGCTAGGTTAGAGACACGGTCCCTCCAGCGTGTCCTGGGTCTACCTTTAGGTCTCCTCCCGGTTGGACGTGCCCGGAAAACCTCACCAGGGAGGCGTCCAGGAGGCATCCTGACCAGATGCCCGAGCCTCCTCAACTGGCTCCAATCGATGTGGAGGAGCAGCGGGTCTACTCCGAGTCCCTCCCGAATGACCGAGATTCTCACCCTATCTCTAAGGGAGAGCCCAGCCACTCTTCCGAGAAAACTCATTTCGGCCTCTTGTATCCGCGATCTTGTTCTTTCGGTCACTACCCAAAGCTCATGACCATAGGTGAGGGTAGGAACGTAGATTGACCGGTAAACCGAGAGCTTCGCCTTCTGACTCAGGTCTCTCTTCACCATGACAGACCGGTACAACGCCCACATCACTGCAGATGCAGCACCAGTCCGCCTATCGATCTCACGCTCCAGTTTTCGCTCACTTGTGAACAAGACCCCGAGATACTTAAACTCCTCCACTTGGGGCAGGACCTCATCCCTGACCCGGAGAAGGCATTCTACCTTTTTCCAAATCAAGACCATGGTCTCAGATTTAGAGGAGTTGATTCTCATCACAGCTGCTTCACACTCGGCTGCGAACCACTCCAGAAAAAGCTGAAGATCACATTCTGATGAAGCCAACAGGACCACATCATCTGCAAAAAGCAGAGACCTGATCCTCAGGCCACCAAACTGGATGCCCTCCACACCTTGGCTGTGCCTAGAAATCCTGTCCATAAAGGTTATGAACAGAATCGGTGACAAAGAGCAGCCTTGGCGGAGTCCAACTCTCACTGGGAACGAGCCCGACTTACTGCCGGCAATGCGGACCAAGCTCTGACACCGGTCATACAGGGGCCTAACAGCCCATTCCATTTATTTGATAAAGCACATTTGAAAACAGCATGTGAGCTGACCAAAGTGCTGTACATGGATAACAACATATAAGGTCAAAAGAATAATATAAAAGAATAAAACTGCTAGAGCATAGCACAAAGAACCAAACAAGAGAAGTCAGTAAAATCGGTAAAAGAACAGTGTAAATAAACTTAGATTAAATAGCTAGGCAGTAAAAGCAAGGGAATAAAAGTAAGTCTTTAAGCGACTTAAAAACCCCAATGGAGGGGCTGAGTCTGATATCCAACGGGAGATCATTCCAGAGTTTAGGAGCGCAGACAGAGAAAGCTCGTTCACCACGGGTTTTGCAGCGTAGACGGGGAATCTGGAGTAGGTGTAGGTCACCTGAACGGAGAGTACTGCCCGGCACATAAGGAGTGAGTAACTCGGATATGTAAGGTGGTGCTAAGCCATTCAAGGCCTTAAAAACAAACAATAAAATTAATGCCCGTATCAGAGGGCCTGGTACCCCATACTCCCAGAGAACCCCCCACAGGGTCCCTCGAGGGACGTGGTCAAACACCTTCTCCAAATCCACAAAACACATGTAGACTGGTTGGGCAAATTCCCATGCACTCTCCAGGATCCCCCTAAGGGTATAGAGCTGGTCCAGTGTTCCACGGCCACGACAAAAACCACATTGCTCCTCCTAAATCTGAGGTTCAACAATCCGACGGACCCTCCTCTCCAGAACCCCTGAATAGACCTTACCAGGAAGGCTCAGGAGTGTGATCCCCCTGTAGTTGGAACACACCCTGCAGTCCCCCTTTTTAAATAAGGGGACCATCACCCCGGTCTGCCATTCCAGTGGGACTGCCCCCGATGTCCACGAGGTATTGCAGAGCCGCGTCAGCCAACACAGCCCCACAACATCCAGAGCCTTAAGGAATTCCGGGCGGATCTCACTCACCCCTGGAGCCTTGCCACAGAGGAGCTTTTTAACCACCTCAGTGACCTCAGCACCAGAGATCTGAGAGGCCAAACCAAAGTCCCCGGACACTGCTACCTCACTGAAAGACGTGCCGGTTGGATTGAGGAGGTCTTCGAAGTATTCTGCCCACCAATCCACAACATCCTGAGTAGAGGTCAGCAGCACACCGTCCCCACTAAAGAAAGTGTTGGTAGCGCACTGCAGCTTTTGATATTATGGATCATAACATCCTTCTCGACAGGCTCATAACCTGGATGGGACTTTCTGTCACAGTCCATAGTTGGTGCCAATATTATCTTGAAGGCAGGGGTTACGTATGTTGTCTCTATTGGTGATCACAAATCAAAGCTGATCACCATGACATGTGGGGTCCCCCAAGGATTAATTCTTGGACCACTGCTCTTCAATCTCTACATGCTCCCCCTGGGTCAGGTCATAAACAATAATATTACATATCATGCAGATGACACCCAGATCTACCTAGCTCTATCACCTAGTGATTGTGGTCCTCTAGACTCACTGTTGGTGTTTAGAGCAAATGAATGACTGGATGCAGTCAAACTTCCTCCAGTTAAACAAAGACAAGACTGAAGTTATCGTCTTTAGATCAAGGAAAGATAGGATGGAGGTTATTGCTCAGCTTGGATCCAGAGGATTAAAGACAAAGACTCAGGTTAGATATCTTGTTGTCATTATTGATTCTGGCCTGAGATTCACTGCTGGTCACATTAGGGCTATGACTAGATCAGCGTTTTATCTGCGTGAAATAGCACGACTCAGAAGTCACATCTACAGACAAGACCTAGAGAAACCAATTCATGCATTCGTCTCCATTCATCTCTTCTCAAAAAAGTTGGGAAGAAACTACAGTTTATTCAGAATGCTGTTGCTAGAGTCTTAACAGGAACCAAGAGAAGCGAGCACATCACTCCCGGTCTTAAAGCTCTAGACTGGTTACCAGTAAACTACAGAATCGTGTTCAAAGATCTACTGCTACATTATAAATTACTCAATGGCATGTGGCAAAAAATTTTGTTGGGTCTCTTTGCAGTATATACACCCAGCAGGGCTCTGAGATCCATAGGAAGTAGTCAACTGATAGAACCTCGAGTCAGAACCGAACAGGGAGAAGCTGCTTTCCGCTACTATGCTGCACAAAGATGGAATCAGCTTCCTCGTGACCTCAAATGTACCCCAACTCTAGAAACTTTAAAATCATAATTGAACACTTTCATATATTAATCCGTCTTTGAATAAATGTGTTTTATGCTGCACCTTCTGCACTGTAACGGTTCTCCCTTTAACATTGCCTTTTAATTTTATTTCTTACATCTAATTTTAGATGTGTGTGGCTAGGTGGAGAAACAGGGGCCCAGGTGGGATTTGATCCCCGGACGCCCGGGTGAGAGTCACGCATGCTAACCAGTAAGCCAAAGGGACATCCCCTTGGCCAAGTAGCCAGGGCGCATGATCAATCAGGTCCCTGTGACAGTACGTTCACGCTGTCACACGTGTAATAAAATTTCATCGAATTTTATTTGTGTATTTTAAACTTGATTCTTAAATCTACTGTTTTATGTTGTGATTTCATGATTTTAATGTTTTTCTGTTCTTGATGTTCTTGTACTCGAACAGCACACTGAATGGACTCTGTGTATGAAATGTGCTACTTAAATCGTATTTTATTTATAAAATTATTTATTTTCTCCTGTTTGTATTACTTTGCATCAAATTTGTCTTAAGTAAAAACTTATCTAGCTGCTAACAACGGGTGTTTACATATTAAGTCCTCTTTTTTTGTCTTTTGATTTGCCATCAGCATCAACTCTGTCACCACCTGCTGGTGAGGCACTAAGTTTTGCATCCTAAAACTGTATGCTTTGTGCCTAAATCAAGTTATCAGCCTAATTAATCATGAAACTTCCATCACTGAATAAAAAAATGTCATCCCCAAACATTTCTGGAGAGCTTATGTTATTTAAACGTGCTTGAGATGTTTGTGGCCTTTTGAAAGTACTCCTTTTTGTTTCAATAAAATTATGTGTTGGCTCTATGTGCAAGGAAATTAACTGTACCCTGTTAGAAATAGCAAATATATTGTTTTTAATGATGCGGGAACTCTAATGCCACACTCTTAGCACAGGTTTAGACTCTGATTTCATTTTCTTCAGTCATGAAGAGCACAGTAAAAGTGTGTGGAGGTTTGCAAAAGCTTTTGTGTTGATAAAGACAACAGAATCTAAACAGACAGACAATATAAAATGTTATACATGACGAGTCTTCACCATTTACTTTCTTATTTTTAATTTTAAACGTAAACCAGAAATTACACTTATTTTAAACTAAAATTGGTTTTTGCTGCATTGCCACGACTCAGTCAAGAAAATTAACTCCGTGCTGAAATCCACGAGTCTTTATGATCTAAGATAGTGGTGCTGAGCCAGCTGAAAGCTGTTTTCCTGCTATGTAAGCACATCAAGAGATCAGGAGACATCTTTTAACATGTTGCTGAGTCTGGACCTCAGTCTTTTTATCTCTACCGCTTAATCCGTGGGTCCAAACTGAAGAATTAAATTATAGCAATTTGAAGCTGAAACCACCAGCAGAACAACCAACTCCTCTCAATGTGTGCTTGGTGTACAAAACAAGCCACTCATGCTGGAAATATCTTTGTTTGGAGAACATTTTTGGAGCTAGAAGTTTAGATTCTGTTGTCTTTATCAACACAAAAGCTTTTGCAAACCTTCTGTCATGGTTCACGAGCCGCGGTGAGTGCTCCTCTTCTACTAACTATATATCTTGGAGTTATTTCCCACAGGTGAGGAGCAGAGGGGTCACCAGCTGCGCCGGATTTCCAATCAGGAGTACTGGTAAAAAGGGAGGATGGAGACACCACTCGACACCGGATGATTGCTCCAGTTTAGGTAGCCCCAGCCTCTTGTGTTTGTTTGATCACTAGAACTGGTGATTTGGATTATTAGGATTTATGACCACGGACTGTTCTTTGGATTCGCCTCTGAACCCTGTCTGCTTTGCCCTGTTCAGGAACCATGGACGTAATTTTTTTTTGGGGGGGGGGGGGGGGGGGGACAGGGGGGACATGTCCCCCCCACATTTTCCAAAGTCAAGTTTTGACCCCTGCACTTTTTACCATCCAAAACAATATTACGCTATATTAAATTAACACTGGATGAGCTCTAGGACCAAGCGGAAAACAACCGTTTGTGTTGAAGTCTGTTTCCCATTAGAGCATGCCGTAAAGATACCCCCCCCCCCCGTGTCCCCCCCACTTCTAAAGTGAAAATTACGTCCATGTCAGGAACACTCAACTACTTCCATTACCTTCGCCGCTTGAACCCCGAATCACCAGAACCACGTCCCATTCTCCTCCACCGTACCTGCCTTGGTCCTCTCCGCTTTCTCACCCACCTCGGCCAACGGGTCCTCCACCTGTGCTCACCTCGGCTCACCACCTTCCTCGTCATTCATGGCTTACTGTCTGGACTAACGCCTTACGGCACATCATCCACTGGACTTCCCAGTGCTGCTTTAGTTCCCAGTATAAAATAAAGAACTTTACGTCAACTTACCCAGTGGTGTCGAGTTGATTCTGCATGTCTTGGGTTAAACACCTTCCGCGAGTCATGACACCTCCACCCACTTTTACTGTGCTCTTCATGACTGAAGAACAAGAAATCAGAGTCTAAACCTGTGCAAAGACTGTGGCATTAGAGTTCCTGGATCTATACAAAAACATTTATTACTAAAAATCTCCATTTACTCATTTTTCTGTTTGTCAAAAACTGCAAGTCTCCCAAAAAGATCAATAGAACGTGTGAGATTTAAAAGCTGAGGGTTTTGTACTTTCAGAGATTCGTTAAAAACAGCAGTTGCCGTGTCATCTGTAGCCTGTTATGCCGTACAACTTCGCTGAGCGTCGTGTAGTATACAGGAGAGGCGATTGACACCACATGACTAGCTGCCAATCAGCAATCGTAAACTTGCATGAATTTCTGGCATGTTTGATATTTTGCTCACACTGCAAGCAGCTGTGACCCAAAAAGTGCCAGAACTGCTCACGGCGCATGTGCAAGCATGCGTCAACATGGCTCACCAGCTATTTCCCCTATTATCACACGTCGGTCATTTTTATTTATACACTTTGTTTTCGCACACAATGACAGGGATTGTCAAGAAAGTGTGTTTATGTCAAATAAAAGTGATAAAACATTGATTTACTTTCATTTTTTCGTCGTCCGCATCCAGCAGCCACAAATCCCTGCGTGACCTCGTACAGCACTACCAAGGGACAACAGAGACATCAATAACCAACACGTTCTCACACCCTAAGCGTCGGAAACAAACGCTTGGTCAGCCACCCTCCACGTCAGACCCCAGACGCCAAAAGTGCCCTTTTTCGTTACTTATATGCGAAAAGGGGGTTTTCCCTTTTGTAACTGCAGATCCCAATGCAGCGTAAAACTGACGTGATTAGATATCCGCTGATGCGGCACCGAACCCGCTCGTTTAACCGCACCTAAACCTTAACGTATCACTATTTATAACCTTCCCCTCTCCCTCATCCCAACCTTAACCCTCTTGCTACCTAAAACGTTACTCTCACTGTGATCAAGCATTTGTTTCCCACGCATTCTGACTCTGACAGTCAAGAGTCTGACTGTGAATTTTCGTATTTGCCGCCCAAGGGGAACGTTAGAACATACCATCTGGCAAGGGGGAGGTTACACATACCCTCTACTTTTAACCTCCACCGTGGTAGTTGAAACCTCCGCCTCGCGTTGGCTCGGTCCAAACTCGACCAATCACGAGGCGGCTCCCGCCGTTCACTTCATAGAGCCGGCTTTTAGAGAGATCGAATGTGTGTGTGTGTTCTGAGAGAGTCTGACAGCGCTGACACCTGGCTCAGACAGATAAAATAATAAACACCTACTACTATCTCACTATCTGTAAAGAGGTGTTGCCCGTCCCTGTCTTCTTCTGCTTCTTCCTCCTCTTCTCTCTCTCTCTCTCTCTCTCTCTCTCTCTCTCTCTCTCTCTCTCTCTCTCTCTCTCTCTCTCTCTCTCTCTCTCTCTCTCTCTCTCTCTCTCTCTCTCTCTCTCTCTCTCTCTCTCTCTCTCTCTCTCTCTCTCTCTCTCTCTCTCTCTCTCTCTCTCTCTCTCTCTCTCTCTCTCTCTCTCTCTCTCTCTCTCTCTCTCTCTCTCTCTCTCTCTCTCTCTCTCTCTCTCTCTCTCTCTCAATTGTGGCTTTTTAGAATGTTGCATTTTGTGACTAATCGGAATATTCAATGTATATTTCCTATTTTGGGATGTTTCTGTTATACTATCCAGGTGGTTCAGAACGCCTGTGCTCGGCTTCTGACCAAGTCCTCCAAACACACCCACATCACCCCGCTTCTCCTCCAGCTTCACTGGCTGCCAGTCAACTTCAGGGTTCATTTCAAGATCCTGGTTCTGGTCCATAGGGCCTTACATGGACATGCACCATCTTACATTGGTGATCTTCTTAGTCCCTACACCCCCAGCAGGTCCCTGAGGTCCAGTGATCAAAGCCTACTGGTTGTGCAGCACCAGGCTAAAGGTCAAAGGTGACAGATCCTCTGCTGCTGTGGCCCCCAGACTCTGGACCTCTCTCCCCCTGAGCCTGAGATCAGTGGACTCAGTGGTCTCCTTTAAAAAGCAGCTGAAGACTCACTTGTTCAAGCTGGCTTTTGTATGACCTTCTTCACCTCTCTCTCTTTATTCTGCTCTCCCACCTATTCCACCTTCCTCAGGATCCACTGATTTCCCTCTTTCCTGTTCACTCTCTCTCTTTCTTAACATTTTTTTAATCTCAATTACCGATTTTTGCTCATTTTAAAAATATTTTTAAACATTTTCTAAATGCTTTTTTATATTTTTACATTTTTTGTTTTTGTGAAGCGCCTCGTGATTTTTATCTTGAGAGGCGCTATAGAAATGATATTTTCTTCTTCTTCTTCTTCTATCCAGTGGACGCAGACACAGGGGAGGGCGAATCAGAACACATTTAGGGATTCTTGTAAAACTCACCAAGATGGGACCAGAGAAGGAGAAAAGTAGCAGTAAATCACAATAAAGGAGATGAGAGGAAGGTTGATGGCAATGAGTTGAGTGGAAAAAAACGTCTTAAACATGCTGATGGATGGATGGACGGATGGATGACTAAGTAAGATGATAAATAGAAGAAGGGACTGAAGGATGAATGGGTGGATGCCTTGACGCATGGCCCCCGGGAATCAGCCATTATACATGCAACTGTCACTCAAGATTAGAGGCATAATTAAACTTGTGTGTGTGTGTGTGTGTGTGTGTGTGTGTGTGTGTGTGTGTGTGTGTGTGTGTGTGTGTGTGTGTGGGAGGAACAGACTGACAGAGATTGATGGTGAGGGGAAAGCAGGCCATTATGTTGTGTAGCTAAAGCAGTGATAGCCTCTCCACCTCACTGTCTGTTTAAGCTCCTGGCCATTTTAGAGGTGTGGCACAACCGACCACAGAGCGCACACACACACACACACACACACCCACACATATTGACTCTCCTACTTTTAAATGCTGAATTTGGCTGAACCTTGGACTATTTAAAGGCACTAATACCATCTCTAATTAAGGGCAACGGGGCATGTTGATGAGCCAAACAACTTTTTCTACAATGCTTTTATGTCCAACATCACAGTGAAATAAAACTGGAAAACTCTTTGACATCTTGAAGAGGATCCCCCAAGAAAAAAAAAAACGACACACTTTCACTTCGTCGGGTTTTGAATGTGGTTGAAGGTCGTACCCGTGAGCAGCTGCAAGTCGACCAAAGCTGCATCTTTCTCTGTGAGAGTGAAAGAAGCCCTTGCTCCCCGCAGAGCTGAGCAGCAGCCTCAACAAGTCAGCCAGCAGCAGCCTCAGCAGGGACAAGGTCAGGAGGCATGCCTTCAAAATAAAAGCGATTTTAAAAAACATTCACAAAGGGATGTGCAAGTTCTGGGTCCGCTAACAATAATGGATTCAAATAAAACAGGAAAAAATAACTATGTTCTACAGTGAGTGTCTTGATTCTTCCGTATCCTGCTGGTGCTCACGAGTCACTGTTCTGCATGTTTTGGTTGTTTCTCTGCTCCAACAAATCTGTTTCAACGGTTTAATCACAACAGAGGGCCAGCAAGCTCTGCAGAAACCCTCTAATCATCAACTGATTTAAACCAGGTTTGATAGAGGCAGACAAACCTTTAAATTTTGAAGACACCTGCACACATTTTCACACTAAAGGCTCATTTAAAAGCTGCATCTAACCAACCACTTTTGGGCCCACGTGGGGTGGAACAATAGAAGCAATGGAAACTTCTTAAATTCAAAGGTTTCTCTGCTCTGACACACCAGATTTTAACTGGTGGGTGATTCGCAGGCTCGTGCAGAGCTTGATCACCTGCTGAAGAGGTGATTAAACAGTTGAATCAGGTGTGTTGAAGCAGGGAAACAACTAACACACACTGGACATTGGCTCTTGTGGACCAGGTTTGGAGATCCCTGCAAAAAGACTGACACTTTCTCTCTAGCAATGCATCAGTTCAACTCATCACAAAGCAAAAAGTAAAATAAATATAAATGCAACTGATTCTTTTATTCTCTTAGAATAAAACTTAATAAACATTATTAGAAGTGAAGAGACTTTATGGATCCCACAGGGGGGGAATTCACTTGTTACAGCAACAACACCACTTAAAGAGCGAGTCTTACTCCACCCCCACTTCCTGCAACAAATGCTTTTGCCTGGCAGACCGAGAGGGCGGAGCGGCTAACAAGTACACACACACACACACACACAGGCCTACAATGGCACTGTGACATTATATGGTTCCAGCTGACATCATAGGGTGCCTTTTAGCCAAAAGAGCTCCAGACATCACGTGACTCTCAGAGAGTAGACGCCATGTTGGCAGGCAACAAAGGTAAACAAAAGGAACGGGGTCGGCTTGGATTTTACTCCGTCGGAGTTTACTTCACACTTTAAAAAGGAAGAAATCGTTTTATATAGTCAGAAATTAAATAGACTAAACATCTCCGACCCTTACCGTGCCCCTGGGATACTTTTTTAAAAACGCCAGAAGCTGTCGTAGCGGACCTCTTACCGGATATGAGATGCCCTGACATTTATAATTTATAAAACGAATTAAACAAAAACACAAATAACATATTTACACGTAAGTAGTTTAAATAGAGTGCTGTGCTGTTTGAATGTATAAACTGAACTCCAAGAGAAATCACTAGTTTGATTTTTTTCCGTGAATAATATAAATATGTCAGGCAGGAGCGTCTCAGGATCTGTCTGAGATCCGTCTCGGTGAGACAGATAATAGCAATCCAAAGTGCTTTTTATGTGTGATCTGACAATTGATCAACCATTGCTTAAAAATTAAATACAGCTTAGCCGGTTAATTGCTGTCATCATAAAACACGTAAACGGCAGCACGCAGAACTCACGAGGCAACGTTTTACGTGACGTTTACTTGTTGCTATGAGTAATAAGACAGAAAAAGCCACGCCAAAATAAGTTAAGGAAGCCCACTAAGAATCGTAATAAAAGCATTTAAAATAAATACCATACACAGATGAGGAAACGTGGGTTTAACTACCTGATATGAAGCGGTCGCTGCATAAGCGAAAACCTTTACTCTCGGGATCCCACAGTTTTATTTTAGCCCGGTCACTAGTGCGTTTTATTACAATGATCCAACGTTTGCGGCGTTCCGGATCTTGGGGAATCCTGTAGATGGCTCATTCCTTATGTCGTCCGCGTCTGTTCTGCATCCTGGGGCACAACAGGAATCTACCATATTTCCCGTCTGATTGAGTTTTCTGACAATAACAAATAGTCCAGCTGCGGGCTTCTGCCTGCCAATATGGCGCCGTTTCGATTTGAACTGTTGCATGCCGGGAGAAGTGAGGTCAGCTCCCGGAGCTCTATAGTGATAGCGATTAAATTCAAATGCAGGGCTGAGTTTTACCGGAAAAGGGCGTAACACTGACAGTTTAGGCAGAAAATTTAAATTTTTACTATGATACTCTAAAGTGCCAAATTATTGTCTACACATGTCTACAGCACGATTAGACACTCATTTATATAGTTACCAGCACAAAAGTTGATTTGGGGGTGACTTGCTCTTTAAGAAAACAATAACAGGTACAAGTATAAATACATAGGCATAGCTATATTGTAACCTTCGACCACTAAAAGCCACAAATAAAAAAAGGAAGAACTTGGGTTCTGGAACTATGCAGCATACTGTAAGGAACAGTCATACTATGTAAATCTGGTATTGCAGTTATTGAACACATACTGAGTATTGCATGGATGTTATTGTGTACCAGGATAATGCCGGTAAAGCTTAAAATGAGGAGTTATACTCTTTCTGCAGAGGGGACGAAAGATTTATGGTAGCATTCTGTTTTACATCTGGGATGTCTCGGTCTGCTTCTGAAGGAGCTGTCCATGGCCTCCATAGTGGAACGCAGTAGGTGGGAGGGGACTTTTGAGATGTTTAAACTTCTGTAATCCAGGCCATTCCCCTCAGACATGTGGCCGACAATGGCCAAGTCATCAGAGAGCTTCTGGAGCTGTCAGCTGCTGGTGTTGTAGGTGAAGTCCCGGGAGTAGAAGGTGAAGAGAAAGGGTGAGAGCACCGTACCCTGCGGAGCTCCAGTACTGCACACAACCACCTCAGACATACATTGTGCAGCCTCACATAATGTGGCCTGTTGGTGAGGAAGTTGGTGGCCCATGCGGGCAGACGTTCATCCACTCCTGCACCCCTCATGGTGTTGAAGGCACTTGAGAAGTGGAAGAACACGATTCTGCATTAAATGTAAACATCATGAACAACAGTTTGTTATTTTCTTCGTTCGTTCTTCGTCTTCCTCCGCTTATCCGGGTCCGGGTCGCGGGGGCAGCATCCCAACTAGGGAGCTCCAGGCCGTCCTCTCCCCGGCCTTGTCCACCAGCTCCTCCGGCAGGACCCCAAGGCGTTCCCGGACCAGATTGGAGATGTAACCTCTCCAACGTGTCCTGGGTCGACCCGGGGGCCTTCTGCCGGCAGGACATGCCCGAAACACCTCCCCGGGGAGGCGTCCAGGAGGCATCCTGACCAGATGCCCAAACCACCTCAACTGGCTCCTTTCGATCCGGAGGAGCAGCGGTTCTACTCCGAGTCCCTCCCGAATGTCCGAGCTCCTCACCCTATCTCTAAGGCTGAGCCCGGCCACCCTACGGAGGAAACTCATTTCGGCCGCTTGTATCCGCGATCTCGTTCTTTCGGTCATTACCCAAAGCTCATGACCATAGGTGAGGATTGGGACGTAGATCGACCGGTAAATCGAGAGCCTGGCTTTCTGGCTCAGCTCCCTCTTCCCCACGACAGATCGGCTCAGCGTCCGCATCACTGCAGACGCCGAACCAATCCGCCTGTCGATCTCCCGATCCCTCCTACCCTCACTCGTGAACAAGACCCCGAGATACTTAAACTCCTCCACTTGAGGTAGGACCTCTCCCCCGACCCGGAGGTGGCAAGCCACCCTTTTCCGGTCGAGAACCATGGTCTCAGATTTGGAGGTGCTGATCCTCATCCCAACCGCTTCACATTCGGCCGCGAACCTACCCAGCAAGAGCTGAAGGTCAGAGCTGGATGAAGCTAGGAGGACCACATCATCCGCAAAAAGCAGAGACGAGATTCTCCTGCCACCAAACTCGACACACTCCACACCACGGCTGCGTCTAGAAATTCTGCCCATAAAAGTGATGAACAGAACCGGTGACAAAGGGCAGCCCTGGCGGAGTCCAACCCTCACTGGGAACAGGTCCGACTTAGTACCGGCTATGCGGACCAAACTCACGCTCCTCTGGTAAAGGGACTGAATGGCCCTTAACAGAAAGCCACCCACCCCATACTCCTGGAGCGTCCCCCACAGGGTGCCCCTGGGGACACGGTCATAAGCCTTCTCCAAATCCACAAAACACATGTGGACTGGTTGGGCAAACAGTTTGTTATTTCCTAAATTAAAAGCACTCGCCACACAACTTGACACATTTCAAACACGAACGTGCCTGCTTGACTTAAAAGCACACGCTCAAGTCTTGTTATAACAACAGTAGCCAACTAATGCTAAAAGTGCGGTTCAAAAAAGACAGAACACAACAGCAGTTTCCTGTGTTGAGCACTTTTATTTTGAAATCCGTCACCGGAACAGCGCTGTAGCGGTGTGGTGTTTGACTTGACAGATGGCAGGCGGGAGACGCTCTTCTCAGCTGTCTCCCTCGGTCCGTTGGTCCGTCCCGGTTCCCATTGTCTCCCCTTTTTCCCACTTCTTCAAATCAAGACCGAGACGACCAACTGAAGCAGCCCTGGTGCGGCTCTCTCCGCCTTTTGCGCTTTTGGACACTTCCAAACGACACTCAGCGTTCCCTTCGGGACACGCTCATCATTGTTATTATATTTATTTATTTGTTTATTTAAAAATATCGGTACTGTAGAGATGTTTTGTGTATATTGTGACAGAGGAGGCTGCGAGTGACGCGACCGGTGCGCTGACGGATCTTCTAATGAGCGGCGTTGCGGAGATGAACCGGAGGAAGGGGACTCATTAGCCACACAAGCCGCTGAAAGCATCTTCCAGAGGGCTGTTGACGTCTCCCAGAGCCCTAGCAGCAAATCTAGTCGGCGTCGTCTCCGGATAAGTCACAAGACTCAGTGTTTGAAACTCAAAAGAGGGCGTTTGGCCGGAGGATGCTGCCGCTCCGTGCGCGCTTCTTCCCCTGAGAGTAGGGAGTGCGTCTCGTCTGGGAGACGAGGCAGGGACCACCTTCACCTGTCTTCTTCACCTGACATCAGGCTCCTGTGATCAGATGAACGCACGAGGCGCTTAATCGGATTATTAGGCAAGAAATCTGAACAGATAATATCACCTTCTGTCTGATTTCTTTCCCAGTGTCTACGCGGCTGCTCTGGAGGATTGTGTCCGTTTCAACGCGGTTGAGGATGCGACTAAACGTGGTGATCCCGATTATTAGTCCATTAGGTGATGTCCGGACAAGTGGACCCTGAGTGGACGCGGTTGTGACCTTTTGTCTTTACTAGGAGTGTTTTTCACACCTCAGATCCGATTCGTGCAATCTGAGAGGAGACCTATTTACAGAATATGTCTGGGGATTAATCAAGCTGCAGATAATAACTGCTGGACCCGAACTGACCCCAGATCCCACTTCCCATCTTTGATCCGTGACCTCCATCTATCCAGGGGACCACTTTAGGCTGTTACCATCGGAATGAAGTAGTCACCTCTGATTGCCCTGAGCACCAGAGAGCACTTGCTGTTGGCGAGACAACCCCTCCCTGGGCTGTTTTAGGATTGTGAAAGACAATATTTGGGAGTTATCTGGACTTTTTTGCCCCAGGTGGACCACATAGCAGAGAGAGGAGGAAGGACATCATGGGGTGCTGCAGCGGCAGGTGCACCTTGGCCTTTGTCTGCGGCATGCAGCTGGTAAGTGCTGAGATTACTATTGATTCTGTGAAGATAATGATCGGTCAGGAGAGAGAAAAAGGTTCTTTAAAACTCTTGTAGCTCAGCACACAAACAAGTTGCTGTGGTGAACGATTTCCACATTGATGTGTAGCACAAAAGTTCAGGAGATAATATGTTTCGAAAGGGTCATAATACCAGGTATTATGTTGCTTTAGATGAATAAAATCCACTTTTGAAGGGAGCTGTGGGACTGTACTAGAGATCTGCCGTGACCTTTGATGGATTGAGAAGAGACAGATGAGACACAAACGTATTTTGGCCAGATCAGCGTGAGGTGCAGGGGGCATATGGAGAACAATGCCAGGAAAGGAGGAGACCGACGTAAAGCATCAACAGTTGTAGATCTGTCACTCAGCTTGCTGCTCTTTCTTTCTCCTGTCACCATCTGTGGTGTTGGGAGCTGATACCAGGCTAGACAAAAGGCAGAAAAAGATGCAAAGCCTACAAGTGAGGATTTTTTTTTTCAAAAATCACAAAAAACAGAGGAGAGTCTGTCCCAGAACCCTTAGATAAACCTGAAGCAGTGGTCACGTTTTAGGGGTTTTAGGACAGGATGCTATTTAGACTCTTTAGAGCCGGTGTCAGCTGTAGCACTGCTCCTTGTCCTCTCTGCCACTCAAACTGCAGGCTGCCGTGGAGTCGCCTGACCGTCAAATCAGAAATATTTGGAGGCACATTGTGACCTCTGTGGTCCTCCCTTTACAGCAGAGTGGCTCTTTGACACTGAATTACTAACTGACGCATGCACTTCTTTAAAAATTATGAAAATCAGTCGTTTTGTTTTGAAACTCGACCAGCTTATGGTTGGGGGGGCGTGTGTGGGGGGGGGGGGGCACAGTACGTTTCATGGAAATTTTTTTGTAGCTCAACAGCAACGGTGGCACAGGAGTTAAGTGCTCGCCCCGTAATCAGAGGGTTGCAGGTTCGAGCCCTGCTCAGTCTGTCGCTGTCGTTGTGTCCTTGGGCAAGACACTTAACCCACGTTGCCTGCTGGTGGTGGTCGGAGGGACCGGTGGCGCCAGTGCTCGGCAGCCTCGCCTCTGTCAGTGCGCCCCAGGGCAGCTGTGGCTACATCGTAGCTCATCCCCACCAGTGTGTGAATGTGTGTGTGAATGGGTGAATGACTGATTGTGTTGTAAAGCGCCTTGGGGGGTTCCAGGACTCTAGAAGGCGCTATATCAAATACAGACCATTTACCATTTACACCCGGCGGTTATAAAAGCAACAGCAGAGGAGACTCGTTTAAGGTGCTAAACCACAGAAGAAGAGATGTTTAGACGTTACGGTGGAGCCGTCACATGAGAATGACTTTTGCTGAGGTGAAAGATCCGAGAACATGCCTTCATGGTTCACATTCATTCTAATGTTCTGTCGTTAGTTCAAATTGCTGCTGGAGCGATGTTGAAGCAGGAGCAAGCCAAATATGGCACAGAAGTGCTACGAGCAGGAAGTGCCCCAATTTTGGATTATAAATAGTATTATCAATTATTATTGGGTGGCGGGGTTCAGATGAACGTGTCTATGATCAGATCAAATACTCTTATTTCACATGAAAGAAAATGTAATAAAACAGACAGGAAAACGTTGCTGCTGTTTAGTGAATAATATTTACTCAAATGACTGAAAAACTGCTTTCAAATGTGTGTTCTTTTAGATGCTTTTCAACTTTTTCATATTTTTAAATCTTTTTCCTAAGCCACTATGTGCTAAAATGACCCTTTATCTGGTTAATGAAAGGTTGCTCAGACCCAACTGCCCATGTGGCCAGAATACCACACTTGCAACTTCAGAGTTGGTGGCTGCTACCTGCTGTTGGAGGGAGTAGTGGGGTGGAGTGGAGCTGACATGGTGGAGCTGGAGTCTGTATCTAGCATGTTTACTGCATGTTTTAGATCGTGAACGCAGCTGATTTGTTGGATTTAGTAATTAATTGCTCCTTTAGAAACTAATGAAAACTGGGGAGACATTAAAGTGTTAAAAAACAAACTCACAGCAAGGGGATGAGTTTCATTTTCAGTTTAACTACAGTGAATGCATGACGGACACTAGGGGGTGCTAAAAGCAAGCAAACTACCAAGTATCCCTTTAAAATGTGTCTGTTTTGTTCACAGATAAAGGGATAGTTCCAAAAATTAAAAATAGGCTTTTGTTGGGTGGTTTTGTACAACTAACATCTTATCTGTAGACAGCTCTTTCACTAACCTCAGTTTGGAGAAACAGAGATTAGTTCTGTTCTGTTTTATACATCTTTACACTATTGTCACTTTTGCATCACCTAGATAACTGCCAGAGGTTCCTCTGAGGTTCTTCTGGTCCATATTGACATGGCAGCATCACATAGTTATATCCGCAAAGTTAATATCCTGTTCCACCACATCTCTACATTTCTAGACTGAGATCTGTTGACTGTTGTGGTGTTAAAAGTAGCCAGTTAGAGATCGCCTGAGGTTTGTGACATGGTGGAAGCTGAAAAACGCTACAAAACCATGGACTGATGGTGACCTGGCTTTGTTGCTACTGGACTTGTAAGTAATACTATTGTTTGTCCACTAGTGTGGATCTTTTTGATTCGTGGCTTATTTAGTAAGGCTTGGCTCATGTTAGTGTGTTAGCATTAGCCACAGCAGGCTGCAGCAGGGTTGTTCACAGTAGTTGTAATTCCACTTTCAACCAGTAGGACAGAAGAGCCCTGCTCTGTGCTGCTTTAATAATTGCTCCTTTGGTGCATATGTCAGGCTGAATACTCTGAAGGCTAACGCAGGAAATGAAAGAAACCAAACTAGACAGCTCTCTGAAATGTTTCCATGACGAAAGGACTCTTACACACATTTCTCCATGTGTGTCCAGAAAGTGAGCACACACCTTGACACACTTAGTAATGGAACACTGATGCACAAACCCAAAGAGGAAAGCCGCCGCTGTGGCATTCTGGGCATGGGAAAATAATGTGCTGTATGCGACCTATTGAGACGATGAATTGGACTCTTTTACAGCCCCCACAAATCATTGTGTGTTCAACACAAAAGGGAAAATATTGGAAAATCACCCATAAGTTATTTTGTGCCTGACCTATATGAGAGTCTACGCTTCTAAAAAGCCCCATAGAGCTGTGAAATAGGACATCTCTGAGCACATTTTCATTTGAATAAGAGATGCAGTCGTACTAGTGAACATGTCTACATCTGAATAATGTTGCCACACGCGGTCTGCACGGATGAAACACACCACTGTGCTGTAAATGGCGATGCTGCGTGTTCCGATGGGTGTTATAATGGGAGTGTGTGTGTGTGTGAATGAGATTCTGTCACAGAGATAGTCATTGCGTCTAATGCAGTGGAACTAATGCTACGCCGTAGCAAACAACACGTTTTGCTCTGTTAACTGTTGCAACAGCTAAGCCAGCTGATGCCGCCGCTAGCTGAGCTAGAGGTTGAACACTACTGTACACTACAGCTCGGTTATGCACAGTTAGCCATGTTGCCATTCAGACAGAAGCCTCCACGGCATTTCTTTTCTCTTAAAGGACGCTCACTCCAAGATGTGAAGGTGTTTCCTCCTCTGCTGAAAGCAAAGTTTGTTTATCACAAATTGCGTTTAATTGGTTTGGCTAATAGGCGACTTTGCAGAGAACAGAAAAGAATAATTTCTTCTGCTGTGTCTTAAGTAGTAGAGATGACAGCTTGTGAAACTTAACAGCAAATTTCACCCCGCTTCATTAGTTAGGTTAATTGCAAAGAGCTTTTGCAACCACAGCTGAGCAGAGATCAATGATCCAGGCTTGGAGATAAATCTTCTTCCCAGCTGACACCTCCGTGTGTCAGACACACTCAGTTCAGTCATGGCTGATGCAAAATAAAAGGAATTCATTCATTTGTTCGTGACGTTAGGAGTTACGTATGGCTTCAGTCACTGGCTGGTTTTACGCGGTCCCAGATGGAGTTGGTGTTGTCATCATCACAAGAAAACATTTGCTTTGTTTTGATTTAATTTTGACTGAAAGTCAACCTAAAACGTTAAAATTTATATGCTATTGGAAAAAGGAAATCAATGCTCATTACGGGTGAGTTACCATCACAAAATTAAAGGAAAACAGTTGTTGCTGCTGAAAGCTACGCAGCAGGACTTAAAATAAGAGGCAAAAACAACAGAAGCTGTTGCGTCCTGAGCCTCTTCATCATCAGTGAGTCAAACAGAACATAAATGAGATATTAAACAAAAGCTCAACTCTGTTATGTGGTGAGAAATATGAAATCTAGTGTAAATTTAGGGATGTGAATCTTAGAGCAACTCACGATTTGTAGTGATGTGTCGGTCGCGAACGAACCGGCTCTAAGAGCCGGCTCTTTGAAGTGAACGACGGGAGCCGGCTCGTCATTGGGAGCCGTCCCCTCCCCTCCCCCCTCCCCCCTGCCTTGGTGAAAGCTACAGGTCAACATGTGTAACTGCGTGTCCAGACCGTCCACACAGAGCAGTAGGGGCGGGGAAGAGGAAGGATCAGACTCAGACACACAGCAGAGCACATGCGAGTGGAAGGAGACAAGAGGGAATGAGGAGGAGAAAATAGGCGAGCAAGAGGGAGGGGAGTGCGACAAAGACGGTGAGAAAATGAGCGCCAGCAGTCGGAAAGTGGAGATTTCTTAAAGTGTTCAGTTATTAAATTAATAGAAATGATAAATGTTTGATATATTGCTATTTTTTTACATTAGTAAATTATTTTACATATAGTTTAGCATTATTTTGGTTATAAATGTACTCTACGCAACAGAAAATCTGAGGAGCCACTTAGGAGCCGAAAGAGACGGCTCTTTTTGTGAGCTGAGCCAAAAAAACCGGCTCTCTAATAAGAGCCGGAATTCCCATCACTAACGATTTGATTCGATTCAGAATCGATTCTTGATTTAAATCGATTCATAATCAGTATTAACAAAGAGTGTCAGTTCAAGGATTAACTCCTTTGTTGTACAAGTTAGTTAAAGCTGTGGGAAATTTTTTATTTGACTTTAAGCTGGTCATGATAAAAAAATGCAAATTTACAAGGTAATATAAAGTGATTCTAAAACTGTAAACAGAAACAATCTTTTGACCAAAAGGCAACATTTATTTTTGCTTACCTTGTAAAATATAACAAATCTTTAGTTACCTAACTGTAGCTTTGAAAGTAATACAGTCAAATACTTTTTAAGTATCTGTGGAAACAAGTTTAACATTTGAGTCCTCAACCTGTTTAAAAAAGTGCCTCAGATTTCTTACAAAGGAAAATGTGTTCTCTCATTTATCAATAACTTCAAATAAACACATGAGTAATCCAGAGTACTCACTTATCAACTTAGAAAATTAATATGAGAATATCTCAAATTTCTGAGTATGGAAATAAAATTACATTCAGTCCCCACTTATCAGCAGATTCAAAAATAAATCACCCCAATTTATGGGACCACAAAAGTAAATGGAGGACTAACTCTCCTAACAAAGACCAAAAAAAAAAAAAAAAAAAAAACATACAAAAGTGCATCTCAAACCTGTAACATGCCAAACATTTGAGTTCCTGGAATCGATACTGAACCTTTATAAATAAGAATCCCGATTCAGACTTGAATCGATTTTTTTCAGCACCTCTGTGTAAAATATGGTTAAAGTGTGACACTTTGTCCTTATTCATAATAAAACACTTTGTAGGTGACAAAATGTGGTCTAATGTGTTTCCCAGCTTGAAGAATAGTCATGTTAAATAATAGTGATTTCAATTGTCACCAAAATTATCATAATTATGATTTTTCTTCAAATTCATGCAGCTGTAAATTCCCCAATTATGCAAATTTTGCCCCAAGGCAAAGTTGTATGAAGTAAGAGTGACATCATGTGGTCAAAATTTGTTACTGCAGTCCATGTATCAAAACAAACGAGTCCGCTCTGAGCAACTGTTACCAGTTACGTGTCAGCGCCGGAAGATTCTAGATGAATGAAGACAAGTTGTACACAGTAAGTCGATAAGTAGATAAATACATTTCACTGTAATATCGAGTTGTTGGTAACTGAAAAAAGTAGCTTGAGATGTTTGTAGAGCAGACAGTTTTCGTTCTAATTTACCGTTAGCATTCTTAGCTCAACGATAGCCGCTACCGTTCTTTACCCGATACAAGAATAAAACCCAAAAATGCCCTGCTTTTCACGGGTATTAGAAATAACTTCTGGGCAGCTCCTGTTATTTGCTGCTGCTTTTGCCCAGCTGGTGTTGCATTACAAATGCCGGCACAGAATTGGCAAACCTGCGGGCTCAAATATGATTGACTGTGGAACCAGTAAGTAGAAGAAGAAGAAGTATCATTTCTATAGCGCCTCTCAAGATAAAAATCATGAGGCGCTTGAGTAGCCGGAGGCGGGACACACTGTAAGTGAAGACCATATCTGTCTTTAGCCATTTTTAAATGAGAAAAACTGACAATCCGCCAGCCGGCTGAGAAGGAAATCTATTTCAATGTAACCTTCCTTCCAACATGATTGATACACTAAACTGTTTTGTATTATTTCACTTTAAAATTCTTACTTATTGTACCTTTATCCTAGCCTTGTGTTACAACCCTCACACTTGTGTGTTGAGTAGAAGTAGGATTCTGGCTTGGGGTGTGAGAGGTTCTGGGTTCAAATCCCGGACGAGCCCCCATATGTTACAACCCAGGTGTCTAGGGGGCCTGGGGTAACATGGAGGACGAATGACACAAAGGAAAATTAACAAAGGTTTTATTTACTTTTCTCTTTCTTTTTTGTCTTGCTCTAGAAAAGAAACCACCATGGAACAAAACCCATTTAACCAAAACAGGCTACTCTAAAGAGAGCACAAAATCTCAAAAAGGTAACAGATTACCCCTAAAACTTATTTCTTCTCACTATTCAATATTCAGTATCAAAGCCCTAAGTGGGAGACACTAGACCAGAGGAAAGGCAGCTCTGCACTATTGTCTCCATTGGTGAGGAGCTCCAGCAGGTCCTTTAAGCAATCTGTGGCTGATGAAAACCCGGCTCAGCTGGTGCAGGGAGGAGCAAGGGTGAGCAAACAGGCCACAGTCTGCAGGCATGCTCCTCAGATGCAGCATTAATGAGAACACAAAAATACACAGAAAAAAGCTAGAAACAAGACAAAGAGGATCTAGCCGTTACACTTGCAAGCCATCCTGTATATTTGAATATGTAGTCTGGCCATGACCGATAGGGAGAGCTCAGTCGTAGAACGGAGTTTATGGTTGTCTTTTGAACTATCTCAGCATACTACTGGACAGTGAACAACGTGACGAGACGCTACAGATGTCAGTCAACGGGGCAGTCAGCCATACGTTGTTGAAAAAGACACAAATACATAATTTTTCTAAATAAAGGACTCAAGTTCCTCTCTCTGCTCATGAATTAAAGAGAAGCCCAAGTCTAAATAACCCAAAGTTGATACTAGGGCTGGGCAATCAAATGAAAATGTATCGTTATTGAAATGTATGACTCTTATCGAGATAATTTCTCCCATGTCAATAAATGTGATAGTAAAAAAATGGAAAGATGTGTGTAGGTTGGCAACGTTCGTGTCCCTTTAAGAAGCTGTACCACCTTGAGTTACGTAAAAATGTGACTCAACGTAAAACGTGTGAAATCCCCATGTAGTGGGCACCTTTTGTTTCTGCGCATACCTGTAGTCCATTTATCGTTATCAGGTGAAATCCTCAATATATCGTGATATTGATTTTAGCCTAGCTGATACCATATATAGAAATAGAAATGATATATAAAAATGAGCTATAGAAATGATATTTTCTTTTCTTCTTCTACCAAAGTAATTTCAAGCGAGCCACGTAGTAGTAGAGCCTTCGTAGTTGTTCGGCATCGTCGCATTGTCCTGCCCATCAAACCAATAGAGAGCTGTGATTAGCAAGGCACAAGGCTGTTCGGGCCTGCTGAGGTTCCAGTGCAGCATGGCTAGACCGACATGCAGAACAAAATTATTATTTATTTATTTTAGCTAATGTCTAGATTTCCAGACTACCTTTATCCTGAACTAACTAAGGTCTACAGAACTTTAGCTGTTATCCTGCGCTCGTTGGAACAAAACAGCATGTGTTGCTTTTTGAGATCTTTTAGCCAACAGTGACTACGTTTGCATGCAGCCAATATCCGGGTTATGATCGGGTTAAGGTCGGGATTCGGGTTTCTGAGTTGATCAGAATAACCCGTTTACAAGCATAAATAGAAAGAGTTACCCCTAACTTGCATAACCCGATGTAAATGCGGACGTTGGGGTAGCGTCAGGACGTATGGACTACGTCCAGACTCAATATGCATCATTTCCGGTTCTTCTCGTTCCGGTATCCGTGAAAACAACAACATGTTTCCCAGTTCGGAAGAGATAGCGACCGCGTTTGTTTCCGCTTTAGTTTCCTCGTCACTCCAAAAGTGTGGTGCTGTGCCGCGACTCGCCATGTTGCTCCCAACTTGTTGTTTACTTCCGGTGTTCTGGCGCATACAAGACGTCTCGCTACTCAAAAGACCAAGATTCCTTGCGAACAGAGCATGCGCAGAACACACGCTTTGATGGGGATATCCCGGTATGCGTTTACACGACCAAACATTCGGGTTAGAAAAGGGTTACCCCAGGTGTAGTAACCGGGTTTTTAAAAGCCCGGTTATGAGCATATCCGGGTTTCTGGCGGTGTTTACATGGACCTGCGGAACCGGGTTATTGCGAATATTCGGGTTTTAAAAGTGTTACTGGCTGCATGTAAACGCACTGAGTGTCAAACGTTTTATTCTTTTTCTACAACCTTTGGTTTGTTTGTTTTGCATCAGAATAAGGAACAATATAAATAAACTTTACTTTCCAACTCCAACACCTTCACACTGATGCCTACTCACACACACACACACATGCATGCACACATATAAAAATAAGTGTCACTGGTGACTCATTCTTTGAGGCAGAGGTTGAGGCCGTCTTTGCTATATCAACCCCAACAGCTGCTGTCACAAACACGATGACTCAATCATCCAATAGCGTGACAGATAACAGAACCAACCCCCCGTTGGTGGGTTCATTCAGGCTTGTTCATACGGCTCGTGGGCGTTTAATGTTGATGGCGCTTTAATTACTTTGCCGACATGTACTTTAATTGAACTGGGTAAATAGAGTAAAATTACAGGCTTGTAATTCGGTGTAGTGAGCATCTACGGTGAGATAATTCATAATCTGGCAACAAAAGTAACAGATTATTCATCTTTACAATGTCAGAGCATGTAACCTACTTTGCACCCCGTCACATGGCTGTTTGAAACAGACATGCTCAATTTTACACTGAATGTGTCTCATAAAACATCTACCTAACACACACCATGATTATTCTACACAGGAAACACACACCCAGACACACAAAGTGGCCATGGGCTATCTGGGACATTGTGTTTGTCTGTCTGTGGCGCCACATTCCTGTGACATTTCCACCACTGAGGAGACATAATGAATAATTTACATCTCAGAAGCTGTGACATGAATGCAGAAGCAGCGTCTCTGCGTGTGTGCCGTGTTTTGCACCTGATTGCAAAACGATGATTGTGCAGTCGTCGTAACTCCAAAGTTATGTGTGATGCATTTAGAGAAGGCTTAGCAGAGGTAAACAGAGGATGGGTCTTTCAGGAATAGTTAAGGACGATTTGGGATTACGAGCAGACCTCAATTTCCATCACTGAGAAAATAAATGTTTCCTGTTGATTCTGGTTTATTTACTGAGAATTTGTTTGCAGAAAAGGGATAAGTTGTCAGTTTCACGTTGTTTTTGTACTTTCTGCAGAAGGGTCCTCCCACTCAGCTGGATTCCAGCTCATCTCTTACATCTTTCCTTTAAACACTCAGCCCCAGTTATTTCCCAATCTGCATTCATCTCACACCATTAGGATTTTAAAGCACATCCACTTAAAGTATGGCGTGAGTCTCCAGCTTGGTGGAAACAAGCGTAATCTTTAGACCTCATTCCTCAATGCAGCGAGATAAAAAGGGTTTCCTATCTTTTATGTACGACACTGCTTTCTGCAAAGGCCACACACAATGTGAGCTCTGAGTCTATAGATTTTCTGTCGCATTTTCTTTTTCACTGCTCTAATTTGTCAGCCTCTTTCGCCTCGAGTCTCAATCTTTTTCCACATGCCCACCTTTTTGTGTCTGTGTCTTTCTGGCCATTTTCACGTCTTTATCTCTCTCTCCACCTTGTCTTTCTCTCATGCTTCTTTGGTATGCTCTTACTGTGTTTTTGTTTCTAATTCCATTTTTGGTTCTTTTTAAAACACAGGAAAGGTTTCTCTTTATCTTGCTAACGTTTCGTTCGCCAACAGCAAAACATCCTCAGAGCTGACGCTGATGGTGGCGTCACTTCCTACTCCGTTTATCCGCGGGCAGCAGAGGACGCTGTCGCCCTCCGCTGCCCGCTCTCCCCTCTCCGATGATGCAGTCCCATGTGTTGGATAAAAACTGATATTACTGTTAATAATGTCTTTAATGGTTTGACATATGGAGGTTTTAAACGAAGGTTCATCTATTTCTATTTCTCTGGGAACAGACAGGCTTTTGTAAGCTCTAACAGGGAGGGTTGACCTTGCCCTTGGTACCAGACTTGGTGCTGGTGCTGGTCCCCCTTATCAGTAGGACTCCCTTGAGAAGTCCAGACAGCTCTATTGTTTTAGAAATTGCACCTGGAGTGTCTTCCTGCCTGAGAGTCTGTGAGAACCTCGAATGTTTGTGTGTAAATGTGTGTGCGTTTATCATTTTGTGTGTCTGCTTAGTAAATACTCTTGGAGGATGTCGTCTGACGAGAGTGAACTGTCAGACCTCTGGTGTGGTGTGTATTTCATTCTCCACTTTGCAAAGTCTAAATTGATTTGTTGGTTAATTATCGGTATTGAATTTGATCAGCTGATTAGTATAACCCCTGCGTGTTGAACTTTCCCTAAGGTAATCCTGGATGTAGGGCTGTCGCGGTAACCGCAAAAATGAAATATCGCAATATGAAGAAGCCCACCGCACTGCATCATGGGCCACCGCGATTACTGAACTTGGTTCAACTCAGTGATGCATGTTGAGAAGGATGGCTGCACTGGTATCAAAACGAAACGTTGCTTCGCTCCTGTGGGAGCACTTTGGTTTTCAGTACGTCAGCTGCTGCGCAGCCAGAGTCCTTGGCCGCGACAGAGCTGCCACCAGCGGCAAAATAATAATAATAAACGCTCGGAGACCTGCTGAAGTCCCGGACAAGCACTGCTTCTGCAACCGTCCCGAAGAGAGTTTGAGCCGAGCTGGAGCTCACTCGCTACCTGCAGGAGGAATGCATCCACCCTAAAGAAACCCCCCTGACATGGTGGAGCAACAACCGGGAGAGACTCCCTTTGCTCGCAAGAGTCGCACGTAAGTACGTGTGCGTTAGTGCAACGAGCGCACCATCCGAGAGGGTTTTCAGTGTTGCTGGAAATGTTGCCCCCTCTCTCAGATCCTCTCTCAAACCGTATATGGTTAACATGCTGGTTTTCCTTGTGGGTAACAAGGACGTGACCGAGCTATAAATCACCGTCATTCGTGTGTGTGAAAGTGAAATGATAGTGCGCCCGGTACATGTAATTTTTTATGCTTGATTTTAAACAACTAAACAAAATGGGGACTTGTTTCTTATTTGTTAGATGCTGCAGCCAAATTTGCATTTAAAAGTTTAACCTTCTCCTGAATTTTGTTGTTTTTAAGTTCAGTCGGACTCCGACTGTCGGAGAAACAAACGTTACTGCGATCTGTGTTGTTACTGCCCTTTGATCTGCATTCAGTAAAGTGTTATTAAAGAAGGCACGGCAATTTTTAACCTTTTTTAAATGTGTAAACATTATGTTTAGATAGTACTGCAATTAAAAAAAGGAATGCAATAATATCGCACACTGCAATATTAAGCCACCCTGAATCACCGCAGGGGGAATTCCTCAAACGTGACAGCCCTACCTGGATGGGAGATAAAATTACCTAACACCATGCGCGGTCCAACGTGTAAACTCCATCGTCCCCGTTCATGGTCCCACATCCACGCCTCCTTATCTCGATTGCTTCTTTTATCCATCTTTTGTATTTCTGCTGTTCGGTGTTTATGATCCTTGTGTTGTCCCAGTCCATTACATGGTTTTCTCTTGTGCAGTGATCTGTTACGGCTGACTTCTTTATTGTTCTTTCTGCTTCTTCTTTTGCTGCTCTTGTGTGTTTTCGACTTGTTTCTTTCTCGTGCTCCTTTCTATGTTCTATTGTTCGTGTGTTAAGTTGGCGTCTGGTTTCTCCTACGTATGTTTTATTGCAGAGTTTGCATGGGATTTCGTAAATGACTCCACATTTAAGTCCAGCTGGTATCTTGTCTTTTGGGTGTACTAGTCTGTTTCTAACTGTTGTGTATGGTTTTGTTGGTGTGTTTATGTTGTGTTTTTTCATTGTTGCTCTTATTTTTTCTGTTATACCTTTGATGTATGGTCGGGATATCACTGGTTTTGGTTCTTGTCTTTTTGGGTTTCTGGTTCTTTGCTTTGGTTGTTCTTTTCTTTCTGTTGTTGTTTGTTGTTTTCCTTTGTTGATTGCCCATGTCGGGTATCCGCGGGTCTTTAAAGCGTGTTGTATGTGTTTGTCCTCTTGTTTACGGTCTCGTTCTTCTGTTATCATGTTTGCTCGGTGATATAATGTTCTGATTACTGACATTTTGTGTATGGTGGGGTGTTCTGATGTCCATTATAGATATTGGTCTGTGTGTGTTGGTTTGTTGACTGAGGTCATTCAGATAGCGTTCTGAAGCAGGGAAGTCGTTGTTTTTAACGTTTCCATAAAAACTTTCCTTAAACTAAAGTATCTGTCAGAATGTAATTTTTCATGTCAGACAGAAAAAAACATGAATGATGTTTGGCCTTTTGTCACAAGTTAGCAAAGCCACAAGGGTCGGTCCTCGGGCCAAAACTGTTCATTTTGTTTATTAACGACTTGGTAAACGTATCTAAGACACTCGGTACCATTCTATTTGCAGATGATACAACACTGTTTTACTCAGGATCAAATATTGAGGAGGTGGCTAAAGTGATAAATGATGAACTGATTAAAATTAAAAACTGTTTTGATATAAATAGATTGACACTGAATCTTAACAAAACAAATTTTATACTGTTCAATGATAAAAAGAACAGTGATGTGTCATTGGAAATAGATAGGATTGAAATTCAAAGAGTAAAAGAAACTAAATTTCTTGGAGTTCTTATTGATAAAGACTTGTCATGGAAATCCCGTATTAGTTACATAAAAGGTAAAATTGCCAAATCCTTAGGAGTATTGCATAGAGTCAAGTTTTTACTGACTAATTCTGGTTTGTTGGCATTGTACAATTCACTGATTGTTCCATACGTGACTTATTGTGTAGAAATCTGGGGAGCAACAAACAAAAACTATACACAACCCGTATTTATCTTACAGAAAAGAGCTCTGAGAATCATCAATTATAGTGGCTGTAGAGATGCTTCAAACCCGTTGTTTATTAAATATAATTTACTGAAATTTCATGATTTAAAAGACTGGAAAATCATACAAACCATGTGTAAAGCCAATTTAGGTACTCTGCCAACAAACATTCAGGGGATATTTGAAAAGAGAACTAGTAATTACACGCTGAAGGAAACTGATGTGTTTACAAAACCTAGATTTAGAACAAAAATTAAGGAGTGGAATATATCTGTAAATGGTGTTAAATTATGGAATAACCTTAAAAGGGAAATAAAAAAACTGTGATTTAATATATAAAAAAAAATGTACCAAATTGAGTGTACTAAAGAATTATGAAAATGTAAATTAAATCAATGATCATGATCGCTCTGGAATTTAGAACAGGGAAAAGTTTAAAATGAATCTGTGTGTGTCTGACTAATGGAAACTGTATATAAATAGATTATTTCGTCTGAAAAAGGGGGCAGAAATTATAAGATGTTTTTCTTCATTCTGCTCCTTTTCGTTCAAATTTGATTTTTGTTATGTATTTCTTATTGTTTATATGTTTTATTTGTTTTTATTTTGAATGAAATAAATGAAGAATAAAGGGGAAAAAAAGCTTCCAACAGCAGCTAATACTAAAAACAAAGATGTGCCACATCTCACTAAAGCACCTTTTAAGCCCTTAGAAGCAGAGCCCTTCTCCTCTCGCTGTTTTCTCTGAACACAACTAGGATTTGGTAATCGGCGACATTCATTTGTAAGTCTTCTGTTTATATTGTGCGGTGACATTTGGCTATCAGCATGAGACATCTTGTAAAATGTGTTCGCTCACAGCTGATTGTAAGGTACAAATTCAACTAGCTCGCAACGAGAAACAGTTGTTAAATGTAAAAATGCATATTATGAAGCAAAAGCTTAGAAGCACTAATTATATCTGCTAAATTAAACCCGCAGCGGCAGCTTTCCTACCGGATAATTACGCGTCAATCCACAGTCAGCTTTGCCGAAAGATTCCAGAGCACTGTGCTGTGATACAAATTATTGTAGGTCAGACAACCGATCACCTTTATTCACGCCAACAGATACTTTTAATTATTCATTTGGAACATCTGCTTCCTTTACTTAGAGATGCTCACAGCAAATGAAACTATTTCTCCATTTCCTAGTTCCCAGCATTGATTTTTCCCTTTTGTGGCTTCCTGCACCCACAAACACTTAATTATTTTGCAGTTGCATACTTCTCACACCAAACCAATGCCTAAAGTAACAGTGTCAAATAGCAGGGACGTTGGTGCTAAGAGCTGTACAAACTGCACATCAACAGTGCAGTCGGCTCCATGGACGTAATTTTCACTTTAGAAGTGTGTGTGGGTGGGGGGGGGGGGGGGGGGGGGCACGTGTGTGTGTGTGTGTGTGTGTGTGTGTGTGGGGGGGGGGTCTTTACAGTATGTTCTAATGGGAAACAGGCTTCAACACAAATGGTTGTTTTCTGCTTGGTCCTAGAGCTCAGCCAGTGCCAATTTAATATAAAGTATTGGTAAAAAGTGCAGGGGTGAAAACTTGACTTTGGAGAAAGTGAAGGGGACATGTCCCCCCTGTCCCCCCCCCCCCCCCCCCCCCCCCCCCAAAAAAAATTACGTCCATGGTCGGCTCTATTCTAATTGCAATTTAACTGAAATTGTCAAAAGATTTAACACATTTCACGCATGTAGTCTCTGGAGTAGGGAACAAAGGAACACGAGTTTAGTTAATGGGACAAAATTTAGCAGTTTTTGTGGTGCTGGTGGAAGAAGAAGTCAGCTAGAGATGTCCATCACTAATAGGGATGTGTATTGGTGAAATTCTGGCAATACGATATGCATCACAATACGGGGGAGACGATACGATATACCACGATATATTGCGATACATTCAGCCAGACAATAGTAGCGATTTTTTTAGACTGAATCTATTGTAGGAAATTTCAATAAACTGCCCAAACTGATACTTAACATGTTTATCGTGATGTATCTGAACCATAATAAAGAGATGTACATTTCAATAGTGGAAACAAAACCCTGCACACTGCTGCCAACTAGAAGTCGGCGTTTGAATTGCACCAAAGGAAATGAAAATACACAAATGTTTGCATGTGAATTCTTCCCAAAATTCGATACACAGCTTTTGAATATCGATATAATATTGCAGGAAACAATATCACGATATATTGCCATATCGATATTTTCTTACATCCCTAATCACTAAGCAGCTTCTGTTTCAAGGTGAAGTCTTTAAATCCAGTCAGTGCCTTTAGGTTTGGATAGAGGCCAGCTCTTGAAATAGAAAGTGTTGTAAGGTGTATTTTATGGTTTGACGGCTGCCGTTTGATGACAAAGTGAATTTCAGAGCAGCAGGGGATGAAGCGTTTCTCCCATCATCCTCCCCCAGCGGATGTCTCATGACTCAGATGGTGTAAGTAGACACTTATATCTGTGTTGTCATCTGGGTATTTGAGACATATCCTCTTTTAGGATCATTTATCACTTTGACAACAGAGGAGTGTCCCACTGCCGGCTTATTTTCCAGCTGCATCTAATAATTTTTTATACCCACCTCCTTTATGAACGGTGCAAAGCATCTGCTTATTTCTATTTTATGGAAGAAAAGTTAGAAACGCTGAAAGAAAATTAAATTATAATCAAGCAGAATCCTGAACCAGTTGAGTCGGACTGAAATCAACTTTGAGCGGAGGTCGGATTTTCAGCTGCTATTTAAAGCACACAAGAGCTCGCTTTCTTCACACCCAGAGGAGGGCTGCTCCCCGGTCTGGGACCAGGACAGCCTTCCCGCAATCCTCCTGTGGTTTCAGTTAAGAGCAAAAAATAAATGAAAAAATGCTACAAGTCTGGTCAGAAGAAGAATGAAAAGGAAACGTTTTACAGATTTAAGCTTGGTAACTGAGTGTTCAAGCAGAGATGAAGAGTTTTAAACTTCTGTAATTAAAAAAATCTGATATCAGTCCGGAATGATCTCTGATGGACGTTTTTTTTACTCTATGTAAGTGAATGATAGAGATATAGTCTACAATAGGGGTTGTACGAACTAGTCGACTAGTCGACTTCACGGTTCTGTAGTGACTTTTTATGCCTGTCATCAACTAGTCGCTGTCACGTGATAATGACTGACAAGATGCAGTCCTCGGAAAAGACAGCAGGTGATGAGCCCCTGCGCGTCTGGATCGAGGCGGAAGTGACGCGCTGTGCGGTACTGACACCGGCGGTAAAACGGACATTTAACCAAACTGTGACCTTTTCCCTCTTGCAGTTTAACCTTCCCCTTACCCCCATCCTAATCTTAACCAGTTTGCGCATGCAAAGCTCTGATCGTTGACGCGCTCCAGACATCTGCGTCCTGATCACCGCCAAATCAGGTGTCACCACCTCAAAAACAAATTAAACACGCGATCGTTCATGTCGGCTCATTTCCTTTCATGTTTTCTGTCTGTTATTTGTGCCTGATGCGCTTCGCTGCTGCGGAGCGATGCGCATCACCTGTTGTCCTCCGGTGACGCACCCCCAAGATTCCACTATCTCCGGTCCGCTCCGGCATGAACTTCGCAGTAAAAACGGTCCCGTTGTAGTCGGCCGGCGAGCAGCGGCACTCCGCTGTTTTTGCGGTCGGTAGATCTTTTAGAACTGCAGTTCAAAGGTAACTCATGAGGTGAATATTAATGAACCCAGGTAGCAGTTTTTCTTTAGGATTGAGAGGAGATGCAGGAAGATAATAAACAGACAGGACAGAAAAATAGTCAAATAAAAACAAGTTAGTTTTTGTACCTGCTGTTGCAACAAACAGACACCATTGAAGGTCATCAGAAGTGAGGAACATAAAATGAAATAATTATTTTAATGTTTAGAGCAGCAGGAACTCTGAGAGGCTGCAGGCGCATCAGTGAGTTTGCGGCTGCTGCGCAGGGGGAGGGGGGAGAGGGCTGAAGCAGAAACTACCGTTGTTAAAAGAAATGTGTTAACTTAGAAAATGTGGGCGCAATTTTAATTGTCAAAAACTCCAGCGAACCTACCGACCGACCCCCCGACACCCCCCCCCCCCCCCGCTTCCGGCGTATGACGTCATCAACGACTAGTCGAAGTCGACTCGACTTTTATTACTTGACTGTCGACTTTAAAAAAAAAAGTCGTGCAGGCCCTAGTCTACAAGGGAATGAAGAAACCAATCAGTTCCCAGTTATTATTGAAGCTGTAGGCTTAGTTAAGCCTAACGCAACAGCACACTTAAAGGGATATTTCAGCTTTAAAAAAGATCAGATATAAAGAAGGAAATGCAGCATTTAAACCTTCAACTTTTTTAGATTAACTTTGAAATGTTTAAATGAACACAATCTGTGAAGCAAACAACCACAGATTTCTGTGTGAGCAACCCTATAAAGTGTACCGTAATTTCTGGACTATAGAGTGCACCTCAATATAAGCCGCACCAACAAAAAAAAAAGGTTTTCCACACACACACACGCCGCACTCGAATACAAGCCGCGGCGCAGCAGCCACATGCAGGTCTCCGGCGCCCAGCGCATGTACGGCCATAACGTAAGATAATCAGACAGAAAGACGCTACACGGAGGTTTTTCGTTGTTTTAATTCAACAAAACGAATTTTAAACACGGGTGAACGTGCCTGCAAGTAAAAAAAAAAAAAGCGCTGATAGCGTTCATATTTCTGGATGTTATAAAATAAAAACAGCACTGACACGTTATTACCGTCATTTGCATGTTTAGAAGAAAAGAACAGCGCTGACACAGCATTAATAAGCCCTGGATGATTAGAAAATAAAAACTGCACACAAAACATGCCTGGTTAGTAAATAAAACACACTTGTCTACCAGAAGAAGTCATTCGCTCTCATCTTCCTCTTGCGCACTAAAGCCATTAAAGTCCTCTTCTTCAGTGTCGGAGTTGAACAGCCTCAGAAGAGCTTCGTCACATACCTTTTCTGTGGCGATGTCGGTGTCGCTGTCCGTGTTGCTGTCATCATCCCCGGGTGAAGCTGGCTTGAATGAGTTCTTCCCGCTGCCGTCTCCAGCGCCGAACCATGGATTCATTCATGCCAAGCTTACATGCGGCAGCGCTGTTTCCCTCCTTTACTGCCAGATCCATGGCCTTCAGCTTAAATGCGGCATCATATGAACTCATATGTGTAGTTTCCATGATGAGGGGGTATGGATTTGAAACAAATTCTTCGTCGTGCCGGCTGCTTGCATGTGCTAAATTAAAATGAGCACTTTCTTCCATTTCCACGTTTGACTTCCACCTGTTTCACTTTCTGCTAAAGCGCCCCCTGGTGGCAGGTGAAGGAAAACCTTCAGTAAAGCCGCTCCTCATTATAAGCCACATGGTTCAAAGCGCGGGAAAAAAGTAGCGGCTTATAGTCCAGAAAATACAGTATTGTAAACATATCACAATTTACCACTCAAGTCTAAAATATTATGTTTTGCAGCAATTTTTTTCTTTATGTGATGAAAACACGGCAGCAGAGATGTCTTCCAGAATTTTAGGAACTACAAAGCTACCGAGTTAATAAAATGGAGCTCTGGGAAAGAGTGGTGGAAGCTAGAGTTAGGTCGGAAGCGAGCATTTCTAAACAGCAGAACGGTTTGATGCCAATAGTGTACTACAAATGCAACCTTTGCTTTAAGTTTGCAGAGGGAGAAGAACCGAGAAGGTCAGAAGGATGTGCATATTTGTAGATTTAGGGAACGCGTATGACAGTGCTGAGAGAGTAGCTGCAGTGCATGAGGAAGTCTGGAGTGGCAGAGAAGAGCGTTAAGAGTATCGCAGAACATGTATGAGAGCTGAGCTGCAGCGAGGTGTGCTGCAGGAGTGACAAAGGTGTTCAAGGTGGAGGTGGGACAGCGTCAAGGAGCTGCTCAAAGCCCCTTCTGGTTTGGTTTTGTGATGGACAGACTGACAGATGATGTTAGACGGGAGTCTCTAAGGACTATGATGTTTGCAGATGATATCGTAATCTGCAGTGAACGCAGGGTGGAGGCAGAGGAAAAGCCAGAGAGGTGGAGATATGTACTGAACAACAGAGGAATGAAGATTAGTTGTAGCAAGACAGAATATAAGTGTGAAAATGAGGACACAAGTGGAATGGTGATATTACAGGAAGAAGAAGAAGAAGAAGTAGAGAAGGAATAGGTCCTTAAGTACTAATACAAAACAATGGAGAAGAGGTGAAGACGTGTGTGAAGCAGGTTGGAATGGGAGAGTGTGATGTGGGATTAAAAGGGTTCAGCAAGAATGAAAGCAAAGCTGCAGAAGACCTTGTCTGGTTTAGAGACGGTGTCCATGAGAAGGTTGTAGTGAAGGTTGTAGAGCTGTTGACATTCTCGTTGGGAGTGACACGGCTGGAAAACTCAGGATCGAGTCCACCAGAGGGACATCTAACGTTAGATGTTCTGGAGATAAAGAATGAGAGGCCGGACTGAAATGGTTTGGACATGTCCAGAGGACCGACAATGATGACATGGGTAGAAGGATGCTGAGGCTGGAGCCACCAGGCAGGAGGCTGAGAGGAAGACCAAAAAGGAGATTTATGGATGTGGTGAAAGAGGACATGAAGATATTTGGTGTGAAGTTAGAAGATGCAGAAGACAGGACTAAATGGAGATCGATGATTGGCTATGGTAACACCTTAAGAGACAAACCTAAAGAGAAAATCTTATTTTTTTTATCTCAGTTGGACTGATATAGAATTGAAAATTATATAGTCACAAAAGCCTTAAAATATCTTAATTATACATGAAGATGAGTTAAATCAAATCTATTCTAGCTCAGAGATCAGTATAGTGCGCATGACAAAAGCCCTTCATACTGCTCAGTTGTCGTGAAGTAGCTCTCCGTGTCGCAGGTTGCAGGTGAGTGAAGCGGAGGTGAGGACGCAGGGGAAGTAGCAGGCAGGAAGGTCTTTAAAGGTTTTAATGAGGAGCACACTGGACATGGAAACAATGAATCGACAAGACACACAGAACTGAGAGGGTTTAAATACATGAGGGCTGGGAGCTTGGGTGATTGGACAACGAGAGGCAGGTGGGAGTAATCAGGAGACAAAAGACAGAACAGAGTAGGGAGACAGGACGTGACACTCCACTTCACAAAGGTTGGTGACTCCTGATATAAAGCGATGTAGTGGTTTAAAGTAATGTTTATGTGAATGATGTTTTTTAGATCAGGGTTATTCAAGGATAGCAGTAGTTTGGTCTTGTTCCCTGTTTAGACTAGCCATTAGCTTATCAATCTAATCAGAGAACTAATCTCTAATACTCAAAACTGAGGTACTATCAATCAATCAATCAATCAATCAAAGCTTTATTTATAAAGCGCCTTCCGCAACCCTGTCAGGAAGCCCAAAGCGCTGAACATGGTACAGTTGTAAGTAATTATACTGAATAAATCAACAATAAAAGAAATTCAAATTACAAAATACAAATGACAAAATACAAAATGGAAATAACAAGATAGATGAAACATTCCGGTAAAATACAAATTTGTGAAACACAATTGGATTGAGTGGATGGATCGAGTGAACCAATGAAAACTGTGGAATGGATTCAACATAAAAGAGGGCCAAAATCAAACATGTTCTGGAAACGCCAAGCGGAGGAGGTGTGTTTTTAGGTGACTCTTAAAGACTGGCAGAGAAGGGGACAGCCTAACTGAGGGTGGCAACTGGTTCCAGAGTGACGGTGCTAGGACTGAGAAAGCCCGGTCCCCACGGGTACGACACCTAGACCGAGGGACAGCGAGCAGGCCTTGGTCAGAGGAGCGCAGAGCGCGTGATGGGGAATGTCTGTTCAGGAGAGTGGCCAGATAGGGGGGAGCACCACCCTGGAAGAAATGATAAACAAAGACGAGTATATTGAATTGTGAGCGATAGGAAATCGGAAGCCAGTGCAGGGAGGCCAGAACTGGACTGATGTGGTCCCGTTTCCTGGTCCCAGTCAGGAACCTGGCAGCGCTGTTCTGCACAACCTGTAGGCGACGCAGTGTTGACTGACACAACCCTGCGTAGAGAGAGCTGCAGTAGTCAAGCCGAGAAATAACAAAGGCATGCAGTACCCGCTCCAGGTGGGCTCTCGACAACATAAGCTTGATTTTAGCAAGGCGTCTCAGGTGAAAGAAACTGGACCGGATCACAGAATTGATGTGAGCATCAAATTTAAGTCCTACATCAAGTTTCACCCCCAAACTGGTAACAACTGGTTTTGAGTAGGGAGAAAGAGGGCCAAGATCAGCATAACGATCCACATTCCTGCTGTTGGGGTGAAAAACAATGAGCTCTGTCTTTCCCTCATTCAGATGTAGATAGTTGGAGCTCTTAGCTCTTAGCTCTTACTAAGGTAAGAGCTAACTCTACAGGTAAAGCGTTCCATGTAAAATCAATTTAAAGGTGCAGTGTGTAAGAATATAGTGAGAATTTTACAGAGAAAAAATCACAAAAAAGTCTAATGTTTCAGTCATTTTGGGAGGAAGGTTATACTGAAGCATGTTTCATATCCAGCTGGCTGTGGGGGTTGTCAGTTTTTCTCCTTTCAAAACAAAGGAAGGAGGGGCGTAGCTTCTGTTTACCATCAGTGAGGGCTTCCTGCAAGCTAACACCGCAGCGTCGACAATTGTAATTTGACGACGGCTGGCAAAAAGCTCCAGAGTTGTTTAAAGCGGTTGCAGTAACCAAATTTTACCACAGAATTTCACTGTTACTTCATTTGTACGCAATGCACCTTTAAAAGATCTTAAGCTGCAATTTAACTTCTCATTCCACAGCTGTGTGCCTGAACAAGCAAGATCAGAGAGGTGAACTCACCGATCGTGTTTCTGACAGGCCAAGTCTGGTCTGGAGCCAGCGTCGTTGTTTCTCCACTGCTTCATCCTTCTTGCACAAAGAGCTCTTATGATGGCGCTTCACACATTTGAGTTAATGCTGTTTCCAGCATCATCAGCATCAGCTGCACTGCAGCACCATTGTGCCACTTTCCTTTTTAAGGCCCTTTTTTTTAAAACAAACCACAATTTTCTCTCTTCCAGTTGAAATGACTGTAAAAGCATTTAATGTTTCCCAGAGACCGCGCTGAATTGTGATACCAAATTAACACACGCTGCCAACCTAAAGCAGTCTGTAAAACTCACTGTAAACCCAAAAGTTCAAATAAGCAAATATATTGAGTAGATTAAACTCATAATTTAAAAAATGTTTTTAGAACTCAAATGTGTTGAGCTTGTTCAACCGTTTCCTTGTTTTAAGTACATAGAACTCAAACGTTTTAATTAATCTGAACTATTTATTTTCTTAAGTAAACATAACTTAAATTCTGGCTCCTTCAAAGGCAGTTCGAAATGTGGGTGTTGTGATTGATGAACACCTGGCCTTTAAAGATCATGTTGCCTCTGTTGCTCGTTCATGCCGCTTTGCGCTGTATAACATACGTAAGATCAGACCATACCTAACACAACATGCCACCCAGCTCCTGGTGCAATCTACTGTCATCTCCCGCCTCCATTACTGCAATGCCCTTCTAACTGGTCTTCCAGGCTGTACTGTGAGACCTCTTCAAATGGTCCAGAACGCAGCGGCGCGTCTGGTCTTCAATCAGCCTAAAAGAGCACACGTCACCCCTCTGTTCATTGAGCTCCACTGGCTACCGCTAGCAGCACGCATCAAATACAAATTGCTAACACTAGCATACAAAGTCCGAGATGGTACGGCTCCCATCTACCTGAATCCTCTTGCAAAGGCTTACGTCTCGGCCCGGCCGCTCCGGTCATCACAGGATTGTCGGCTAGCAGTGCCTACACCACGCTCAGGACAATCCAGACTTTTTTCATGCATCGTTCCACAAATGTGGAATGACCTTCCTAACACTGCCAGAACTGCGGCTTCCTTTTCAATTTTCAAGAAACTCCTGAAGACCCTGCTCTTCAGAGAGCATCTTCTTAACTAGCACCCTCCCTGCACCTGTCCCCCCTCTCTACTGTCCACTCCTTGTTCCCTCCTCTCCATGACTGATGTCAAGTTGTTGTTGTTATTGTTGTTGTTAGCCTCAAGGGCAACATGCTGATTATCACTTGTAAGTCACTTTGGACAAAAGCGTCTGCTAAATACATAAACATAAACATAAACATAAGTTAATCAATAAAAGACAACTTAACTTTAATGAGTACTGTTAACCAAAAAACGATTGATTTATTAATTTATGTTTCTATATTATTCCATTCATCTTTACGTCAACCCTAAAGTGTGTCTGATAAACAGACTTGTATATTAGTTAAAATATTTTTGGATTTACAAGAAAAAACACAAACTAGCAAATTTGGTGGATTTCAGGAACAATAAACAACTAGTGGGGGAGGTGCATTATGGGTAGTCATGTTTTCAGTTATTTTGCTCTATTTTGGGGTGTTTATGCATGTTTATTGTGGAGGATTGTTGTTCTCAGTTATTATTTCATTCAGTGTTGCAGATGTGGTGTTACTTTTTGTATCATGTTGGCACCGTAAGTGAGGAGGTTGGTCAAAGTAATGCTGTACGGCTGTGCTGCATTTATGGGTGTGTGAGTCGTGATCTGGTGCTAGTTACTGCCTTCAACTTATTTCGATTAGGGTTTATTAGGTCCATTTAGAGTTCATATAAGTTATATTATTTAAGTTAGTAAAAGCATGTAATAAAGTTCAAATAAAATAAAATATGCAAGTTTAGTTAAATTAAACTTTGTAAGTTGCTTACGTACCAAGTTATAGGTTGGAGTAGTTAAATGCTTTGATTTTATTCAGGTCATATTTTTTAAGTTACGGTAAACTTATAGGTTTTAGATAAGTTAACTTAAAAATGATTAGGTAGTCAGTTTCCTCATAAATTTTGAGTTCAGTGAACTTATTCGGGGTTACAGTGATGTGGCAAAGTGGAATCAGTAAAAAGGGAAATCTTTTTTGTGCCAGTTAGAAAAGCCGACTCAATCTATATTCCTCCGCAGCTCAGTGGAGGCTTTAAATTGATCCCTTACACAGTTGGATTATTTGTTATGTAGTCTGAGTGATCCTGACAAGCATATTGTGCAATCACTTTTACTGTATAGACCTTTGTGTGGTGCGTGGAACAGCACTGACGGCTTTTCTGTTAATGTAAATATTTTTATTACTCAGAACAGATCTGCTGAGTTAAAACAGTCTCCGGTTAGAAAGCAACACAGTTCAAAAACTAATATTTACTGTTGGTTCAAAAGTCAAGAGAGAATATTAAAGAGAGGTTAGTTCTTTAATTTTTATTCTACAAATTAAAATCGTCTTTCGGTAATTGCTTACGTAGGAGTAAAAATCTTAATTATGTTTTGTTTTGTTTTAAATTCAAACTAATCAGATGGATGAAGAATTTCAATGCAATAATTGATAGAAACGTGCAGGTGAGCTACTGATAATAACCCACAGAGAAGGAGCACATTGGGATGCAGAACCTGGTTGGATAGCCGGTCATTTTAAACATATGTCCACCAGAAGACTGGCAAAAACTGCAGAAACAGAGACCTGGAACAGAACCAGGAAGAAGGAACGAGAGCTGGAAGAGCATAACGGATCTGCAGCCAGCTCCATACTGAGGGGGGAGATGATGAATAACAAGGCGAGCTCTCAGCAAACCAAGGATATGAGTCGAACTCACTGAAATACCAGACTCAACAAAATGAAACGAAGTGCAGTGGATATATAAGCTGAATATGGAAACTGCGCAGATATGCAGGATCTTCGTTTAGTTGATATTTTTACATTTATCTTACATTTCCTTTGGCAATAAAAACACATTTTCCCGGGAAAATATGTTTTTGGACTACAACCACAAATTTGTGCAGACCAATCAAAATCTTCTGTGTCAACGTGCTAACTTTACTTTTACGGTTGTGGTACCATAGCTTCCGTAAGTCCTGTGTCCAGCCAGTCATCAGACATCGGCATGTGCAGGACCCAGAGCCGATCTGGCAGCCCGAGCAGATCCGGAACCGTAACAGTTTGACTTCACTTTTGCTTTGATGACAAGCCAAACCCGGCCAGTACCCAGCAACTTCTACAGGGTTAAATATTTTGGCATTAATGTGTTTTTATCAAATTCCCAAATGCTACAAATGCAATGCTGATATATTTGATGTATTTGCATTTGATTATGATATAATAAAAAGTAATTTTGGTCTCATAAAAATTTTTTTAGACCACCAAACACCCTCTTGCACCTTCTGATAACAACTGGTGCCCGCAGCCTCCCAATAATGTGAACCCATCTTAGATTGTGATTCAGCGTGGTAAATAATCACAAGAGACATCCGTGGTTAAGATTTAAGCGTTTGATCATTGTGTGTGTTCATGTTGGATGGAGTGTATTTCCATCTTAGAGTCTGAATTTGCTCTTTAATAAATAAGCTGTAAATGTTATTACTTCACAAAATCAAGACTTTTTAATCTTAGAAACCAGATCTTTTCTAGTTGGTATGCACTGCTATTTATGCACCCACTATTTTGTTTCTTGGAATCTTTTAAAAGAGCGAGCGAGATCTTCTCTAATGCACTTTGAGCTGTTCTTTTATGTTGACTGCACAGAAAGCTTCATGCATATCCAAGCTAAAGAAAGGAATGCTCCATCTCTGAGCTACTTTTGATGGTCTGTGTTGGAAACAAATTGGATGTTTCAGACAAACTACTGTAACTGCAAGTTATTAGAGGCCACTCCTTCTCTGTGCACGCCTTTAAATTGTTAGATGCTTTCCTCTTGAGCTGCAGAGGTTTTTTCTCTTGCTAAAATGCTGGATTCAAGCAACACATGAGCAAATTATGCAAAACATTGCGCGCTTAATGGTAAATCTCAATTCTAGCTGGTAACATTGATCCAGTTTCTCTAGCAAACACTTTGACTTATGCTCTGAAGGAAAAATAAACAGAGAAAGCAAATGGCACTTAACAAAAGTCCCAAGGCTTAAAAGCTTTTCTTTAAGGACAAAACAATTGTGCTTTTGGTCTAGCTAAGGTTGTAATTGAAATGGAGCAGTAGGAAAGTGATGCAACAACGTGAAGGAGAGGACTGGAGTGTGTGATCGCAATAGGGTGTTGACCTGCTGAGATGCATATCGATGGTGCTGGAAGCTGACCTTGTATGACTACTGCAGATAGATTAGCTGCTACTTGGTTTGGTCAAATTCAGCCTCAGTACACACCAAGAGTGTACCAATACAGGTCTATCTTTATCGATCAATCAGTATCGATCTACATTGATACATCGGTCATATTGTGATCGATTCAAACATAAAAATCAATAAAATAAAAATCAATTTTATGTTGAAAATAGCTTTATTTTGAAGTTTTGCTGACATGACACTTTCCACCTGTTGCTGCACATCACCAAATATGAATTTGAGACACAATGGATTGCAATTCGATATTTATCATTACAATACTGTATAGTGATCAATTTAGTGATATACATCGACAAATCATCGTCAACTGTTGCAAATAATGAGTGTAGAGGTTTTGAAGGACTTATTTCCAGGTTTGTGGTAGGCAAACTGCAATACAGAACTAAGCTGAAACAAAGTGGTCAAGCATGGAATGGTCAAAGAAAAGTGGTAAATTGGTGGACGTGGAGAAAATGTGAGAATCTGAAAAAGACAGAAAAATTCAAGTAGTATGGGAGGGTTTTGGGCTTGTTTCACAGTTGTCAAAACATGAGAAATACCACAGTGTGGCTTTGAAAATCATTGTTTTGAAAGGTTTTGGTCCTAAAGTGTGTGGTGTGCAACAATAACAACACACTACAAACAAACCGATTTCACTTAGAATCATGCCCAGGGTTAACGGGAAATCTAACAAAACCTCTTAACATCAACTGTGATTTTGAAGTAAACAAACATGCCAGAAGAGAAGGAAGCATTGATGAGTAATTTGTGGACTACTTTTGATTGACTACACATAACATCCCAAAGGCTGAATGCATCATTCGTCCTCGGAGCTACACAGCTAAGACACTCCTCAAATTATGATCACACCACACATGGCAAGAATATCCAATAAGATTATCTTTAGAGCCATTACGGATTGACGGAAGGAGAGAATCAGGTAAAAAAGTGACATAATTATCTTGATGTTAGAACCAGGCCTTTGTTAGAGGAGCTAGAGGTAAGACTACTTTCTGATACCCTATAGTCGCTCTTAACGCTTCTGATCAATTGAGAATCCTCAGCAGTCCCATCAATGGGTTGTGGGTTTTCCAGTGAAAACACACCTTTGAACTGTATTAGGGTACAGCATTATGCTGATGGCACGATGGCATTATCACCAAAGGATGAGGTTACCATGACCATTCCAGAGCCACATTCATTCCAAAAACTATCCAGAAACATTCCAGATAGCATCACAAAAACATTAAACTCAACATCTGGCACATTCATGGCTTATTTGGTACAATGGAGCTGTCATAATTAGCCCCAAGCAGTATCCTCAAGTTGAACAATAGAGTGAAACAAAAAAGTGCTGAAAGTGTTTATTTCTAATGCATGCATACATTGGTTGGTATTTTTATAGAAGTGAATAAGTAAATTCATTGCTCTGCAAGATATCCTATTGTGCAGTTTTGCAGATGACACTGCTGTTTGGCCATCAACACATAACAGCTCATAATAGCTTCTCTGCTGAGCGCCATCTAACAGAAATGGCGGCGTCCAACACAGCAGCTACGCGTACCAAAACATCAAAAGTTTGGGAGCATTCTAGCCTGGATTCGGCAAATAAAAAGATGACCTGCATTATTTGCAAAGCAGTCCTCGCGTATCACGGCAGCACCTCGGTGATGCATGAACACTTAACGAGAAAGCATGTCGGACGGTTGAATGAAACAGAGTCGACTCGCCTCGGTAAGATTTAAACAACACGAAAGCCAACACGTTTTGTTTTGGATGTACATTTTTTTAACGTGTTTTCGCTTAAAAAAAGAGATTTAATGTTATGCCCGACTGTGCCTGACAAAAGTATTTTAATTTTATTTATGCATTTATGACTGCACTGACTGAGCACTGTGCCTAATTGGTTTTAGACGGCATTTTTATTTACTGTTAGTATGAATTGGCCTATCAGCAGCGAAGTTCAATGTAACATACATTTTCCTTAGAAGTACCCATCTTTCTTGTGTTTACTATCATTTTTCACATAATGAAAGCAATCTCATGCTAAATTTAAGAAAAATTTTATACTTATCCGATTAGTCGACTAATCGTTTCAATAGTCGGTGAATAGTCGACTATTAAAATAGTCGTTAGTTGCAGCCCTAGTGTTCAATGACCAGAAGAAACATTGTTTTTTTTTTTTTTTGGTGTTCTTTAGGAAACCACAAAACAGTGTAACTTTTGCTGTTACAACAGAGGCGCCCCCAGAAAGGTTTTATAGGGGTGGCCATGGGACCAAAGAAAAATCTGAAGTGGCGCACCAGATTGATCCTCGTGGTAACTCTGGGAAAGTTTAGCCTGTAGCGATGCAATAAATGCTCCTTCATTTATTTTCATTAAAACAAACAACATTAATATGACTTATTAAAGAACACTGGCCTTCCCTGGGTGTGGACAGTTTTCTGGACGGAGATTTTGTAGTTTGTAGCGGTGGCCATGGCCACCCCTGGCCACCGCCACTGAACTAAGGAATTTTGCCCAAATCTTTTAGCTTTGAGAGTTTCCGAAGCGACAATTTTAAAGCAGCACCAATGCTGTTCGTTTTTTCTTTCATTCTTCTCTGCCAGTAACACTTCCAGTTTGACAAAACCCAGTTGTTTGTTACATCCAATCAGCATGAGTTAACCACAAGTCTCACCCAGCAACTCTGCTGGGCCTCACTGAGTACACCCCAGGTCAGAAACTCAGTTAGTCCCTGAAAGGGCTCAGAAAGCGGTCCTTTTGGGCTGGGTCGGTGGAATGGAGAAACATCCATACCGTGAAGGTCCGGTAAAATTACCCAGACATTCAGATTATGAAAACAGGCCTTCTCTGGAGTCTTGGATGACTTTGAAGCAGGAGCAGTAAACATCAGGGAAGTTTGGATCATCTGATAGGGCCTTCTGTGATAAGTGACATAATTGATTTATTTAACACAGTCAAACGATCATGAGACATTTAATCACACTCTGACTGATAAATCATCTCTTCAGTTCTGTCCATAATTAAACTGACTCTTTAAACATGAGGCTCGGATAAAATTCCAGCTCCTTCTTTTATTTATAATACTCCTTTGATCCGTCGGATATAGATCTTTCAGTCTCTATTTAAAAAAATAAGCAAACACTAAGTGCATTACCTCAGATTCCTGACATCGGTTAGCTTCTTCATTTTTTTTTTAAGCATGAAAAGCTTCCTTATCTCCAGCGGGTCACATTTTCACTGCTGCCTGCCAAGCTCTTCTGTCACTACTCCAAAAAGCAGCCATTATTTTTGATCTATAAATATATTGCTGGGGCTTTTTGTTCTCTGACACACACACACACACACACACACACACACACACACAAATGAGCAAACACTGTCATGCAAGACACCAACCCATACCCATGTAAACATGCAGATTCGGTCCTGGTGTTGAACTTCTGCTTCCTCACGCTTGGCCCCTGAAGGCAGCAATAAAGACAAGTTTTGTTTCTGTTTTGAGTCCCTTTAAGGACTCAGAAAGAATAAAGTGAAGTATGAGAGCAGAAAGAGCTTGGCGTTACACTTTCATCCTTACCTGTAATAAGTTTTCCCTCTGCTGCTTATCCCTCCTCTCCAGCTCATTTTGCCTCTCTATATGAATTGATGAGGTCATTTTGCCTTAAAGGGACTTTACGGACTTTTGAATTTGTATGCTCGCGATCGCCCCCTCAGGCCAAAAGCGTAACGGCAGCTTCAATAGTAGGCTCGTGCATGAGGCGTGCATGCTGTACGTGCACACTCCTTAACGATAATAACAGCTGAGACAGTCCCGTGTGTGTGTATTTTGTTGCTAATTAGCAGGAAATATCTAGAAGAAAGTTCTACAGAAAGTAGCTAAGGGTCCTCAGAAATGTAGCTAGCTTTGTCACTAGGCGTTAGGAACAGCGACAAAGTGGCACTGCCTCTCTCTCTGCTGCTAAAGCTACGGATAGCAAATGCTACGGGCGATGCCTGAGCGTGAACGCGCATGAAGCAGCCTGCTCGACCCGAGCATGTCTCTTTTTCTGTGATTTTACAGAAAAACAGGCAATCACAGTAAAAATGCCAGGGCTCATTCTACAGGACCAGGGCATTGCAGGAGAATGTATGAAGAAGACATTTATTATTTCTATACATGTTTTGGCTGTCACACTTCCATAATGCCCCTTTAAATAAAGGTTAAATAAAAGAGACAGTGGGTAGTTTTAAAGATAATCTCTGGAAATGTCCATCACAATGTTGTTGAAAATGAATTAAATGATGCTGATGATGATGATTAAATCATGCGTCTTTCTACAGGAGCCTGTGAGGACAAAAATGCATTTACTGATTTGTAACAAACCATTACAAAACTTTCACCATTCATAAACGTTGTTACACATTTGTTTTACTACATTAATTTCTTTTCGTCTATTCTTTATAAAAGGTGGTTGCTGATCATTAGGGAGTCACCGTTGCCACCCCTCATTCTCATCGTGCAGAAAGTCCACCAGTGTGTAACTGCACAGCTCACACCTCTGCACGCTGAGGCAGCAGATTCACCAAAAAACACAAAAACTGGTGAACTGAACGCGCATTAGCACAAAAATAAATATGTCCTCCTAATGCAGCATAATCACTCACCAAGTCTGATGAAAGCAGACCAATATCATTTGGCAATCTGTGGGCCTTTTGCAGGCCTTCGGCGTGATTGATTGAAATAAAGGGAGACGATGCGTAATGCCGACACCGTCAGCTGTCCAATCCCCAGAAAGGATTTTATGATGGATGGCAGGCAGTAGCATTGAGAGCTCTCACACCTCTGTACTGCTCTCTCAGCACTCACGGTGATTACATCTGAGCGTGTGTGTGTGTGTGTGTGCAGAAACGTGAGCGATGAAGCCCAGATGTTTGTGTGCAGGTTTGCACACGTGGAGCTGATTACAGATGTAAACCTCTGCTTGCTCGTATGTATCTCTGTGTGTGGTAAGGTAAAGGTAATGGTGCAGTCTGCATGTGTGTGATTTTGTGATCGTGTGTGCTGCTGTGGAAACCCAAGTGCTAGTAGTAATAATGCAGTAATGAAGAGGGAAAGACGGCATTGGAGCGCAAGATAGGATGTAGCAAAGCCAGACGGATGGAGGGCGAGAGGGATTGGGGAGATGGAAATGTTTTCTTAAGACCAACTTTTGGGAAATGAATGGAAACGGGTGGAGATGCTTGGATAAAAAGATGCAGAGAGGAAGAATAGGAACGGCAGAAGGAAATGCAGAAGAAGATCATCCTGAATTCTGCATTTTTTATTATTTTAACACTTTTACTACCTGCAAAGTTTTGTTCATTTTATTGTGGATTATTTCCATTTCACCTAAAAGTGTTTTAGTCCAACACATCTGTCATGGAAGATCAGATCTGAGCAAACTGTTCTCCACGCGCCGATTTACTTCTGTAGAAAACGTAAACCAGGTCGGGTTTTTGTGTTTGTGACATTTAGGTTCTTTTGCTACAGTAGGACACAGAATAATTTACAGTATATTTTTACAACTGCCCTGCATGATGTATTTGATGTGGCTGCAGGTTGTGCATGTGCAGAATAACGTGAGACGCCATGTTTGAAGCAATGAAACAACCTAATAAACACTTAACGGGTTTCTAAAGTGTCTCTGAGCTGCAACTCTCTGCTGCTTACACACATCATTTAGTTTTCATCGTCGTCGTCGTCTTCCTCCGCTTATCCGGGTCCGGGTCGCGGGGGCAGCATCCCAACTAGGGAGCTCCAGACCATCATCTCCCCGGCCACCTCCACCAGCTCCTCCGGCAGGACCCCAAGGCATTCCCGGACCAGATTGGAGATGTAACCTCTCCAACGTGTCCTGGGTCGACCCGGGGGCCTCCTGCCGGCAGGACATACCCGAAACACCTCCCCAGGGAGGCGTCCAGGAGGCATCCTGACCAGATGCCCAAACCACCTCAACTGACTCCTTTCGATCCGGAGGAGCAGCGGTTCTACTTCGAGTCCCTCCCGAATGTCCGAGCTCCTCATCCTATCTATGTTTATGTTTATTCATTTGGCAGACGCTTTTATCCAAAGCGACTTACAATTTATAACCTATAGGGCATGTTGTGATCTATGGGGGAAACCGGAGTACCCGGAGGAAACCCACGCATGCATGGGGAGAACACGCAACTCCATGCAGAAAGGCAGCAGCCGAGCCGAGTTTCGAACCTGCAACCATCGTGCTGCGAGGCAACTGTGCTAACCCCTGCGCCACCATGCAGCTATCTCTAAGGCTGAGCCCAGCCACCCTACGGAGGAAACTCATTTCGGTCGCTTGTATCCGCGATCTCGTTCTTTCGGTCATTGCCCAAAGCTCATGACCATAGGTGAGGATTGGGACGTAGATCGACCGGTAAATCGAGAGCCTGGCTTTCTGGCTCAGCTCCCTCTTCACCACGACAGATCGGCTCAGCGTCCGCATCACTGCAGACGCCAAACCAATCCGCCTGTCCCGATCCCTCCTACCCTCACTGGTGAACAAGACCCCGAGATACTTAAACTCCTCCACTTGAGGTAGGACCTCTCTCCCGACCCGGAGTTGGCATTCCAGAAATAATTCTTCTTAAAGCTTAAATTATTTGCTCAAACAAGCAGAAACTGAAACTGACTCTAAACAAAGGGCTGCTGCGTTTAGCAGAACAAGATCAAACCCAGACAAAGAATGAGTTATGATTTTTGCCCATGTCGTGACACTTTTGTGCTAAAATATCAAACATGCTCAAGTCATCATCAAGTCAACAGATGCAAGTCGATTCAAGTCGCAAGTCAATGGCGTTCAAGTCCGAGTCAAGTCGTAAGTCTTTATAGATTTTATCAAGTCAAGTCAGAAGTCATTAAAATAATGACTCGAGTCCAAGTCATGTGACTCGAGTCCACACCTCTGGTAAAATGTAAGTTTTATATGGCTGGTAGACAACATCAGCAAGCCGCATCGGGAGCAAATGATGAACTAAACCAGTGGTCCCCAACCTTTTTTGCAATATTTTCACGGACCGGTCTTTAACATGTAGCAGATAAATACAAATTAATATCATATGACCAGCTTAAACACTGTGGTATTTTTTAAATGTAACAATAAATGTGAATCCAATGTGCACTTGTAACCTCATCAGCATGAACACACACTACCATCTACTTAACGGTTATGTTGGTTAAGTTTTAACCAGTTAAGTTACGTTAAGTCTTAACCAACGTTGCATTTCCACTCTCCCTAATGGCCTTGGTTTACGTGGCAATTTAAAAACATGCTTTCAAGGTAAGATTCACCAAAAACATTTATAAAGTGAATGAAAAATACAACTCACCAAGGCTGCATCAATGCTAGCCTTGAGCTTGTTTCTGTGTGACGAGACGGTCCCATCTAGGAGTAATGGGAGATAATGAAACCCGAAGTGTGTTGCTTATGTCCAGTTTATTCCGTAATTTGGTGTTAGTTGCTGTCATTGCAGAAAACCCTGTTTCACCCAGGTAGGATGCTGGAAATAGTAACAGGGTTTTCAATGCTGCTGTGGCGATTTCGGGGTATTCCGCCATGACTTTAATCCAAAAAACTGGCAGAGCCGTCGTCTCAAACATTCTTTTCAGTCCGCCATCATTTGGGATCTCTAGCAGTTGATCTTCTTGCACAGAGAGGCTTGATTCATCTGGTTTGTTGACAAATGGGTTACGAAGCCATTCCTTGGTCATGCGTGGGTCTTTTGTGGTTGGAAAGTAGCGATCAAACTCTTTTAAAATCACAGACAGGTGATCCTGCATCAGCTGGGAGCATGACGGCTCAGGCTCAGTCTCTTCCAACAGTCCTGATAATGTTGGAAACATGTAAAATATCCCCCTATTCATGCGCCGTCCCCACAGATCCGGTTTTGCTTTAAACACAGCTACTTTATCTGCCAACTTGAAGACAGTTGTCATTTTCCCTTGAAGTGACAGATTTAGTTCGTTGAGAGCGCTGAATATGTCGCATAAGTAAGCAAGTTTTGCAACCCATTGCTCATGACTGAAATGCGCTGCCAGCGGTGACTTTTTTTCTGAGAGAAATCTCTGCAGCGGCTCTCGTAATTCAAACACTCTGGTCAGCGATCTCCCTCGGGATAACCATCTTATTTCTGTGTCTGTGCTCTGCGTCTGGGACGTAATTTTGGGGGGGGGGACGGGTGGGACATGTCCCCCCCCACTTTTTCAAAAGGCAGTTTTGGTCCCCTGCACTTTTTTCCGTCCAAAAACAATGTTACGCTCCATTAAATGGATTTGGTTGAGCACTAGGACCGAAACGGAAACCGGTTTACTATTAGACCCACCCAAAAGCTAATCTATTGGCTCTGCTGATACTTGCTAACGTATTATTGGCTGTTGCTGCTGTCACTCAAGTTGTAAACAGTCAGAACGTGCTCACGTTGTTTTGCTAGTTTGGAGCCGCTAGGGAACACCGGTACTGAGTCGCATCGTCAACTAGACGCTGTGTAATATCAGAGCTCAGCTCAGCTTCCATTACATAACATTTGAATAAGTGTTCATTTGTGAGTCTTTGGTAGTTAGGCACAGCCAGGCGGCAGCATGTCAAGAAAACGAAAAGTGGATATAAGAGACTTCTTTCAAAGTCAAAACGTAAGTTGGAACATGTGATACCCCTGCATTAAGCTCAGACTCACCTCCTCCTTCACAAACATACTCAAAACTAACTTTTACAAACTCATCTCCTCCACATAACTGACTCCTCAGACACAATTTATTCATATTATTATAATTATTATTTTTTTATTATTACTATTATCATCATAATTATTATTACTAGTAGTAGTAGTAGTAGAAGTGTAACTTCAAAACTTTTATCATTTAACTTTATTGTAAACTTATCTATTGCAATGTATATGTTCACATTAAAAAGCTCTGAAAAATGAACAGTATCATCATCGTCAACAGATTTTTTAAGCTTAATGTCAAAGATGTACACTTTTCATTAGATTTATCTTATTTTTTCCATTTATTTTTTGTGTGTTGAAATGCAACAACTGTTTAAACACTTTTAAGGGAAAAAACATATTTAATATGTTTTTATACACTCAAATGTTAGGGTGATGATCATGTGTAAAACATTAGTTCAGCATGTCCTCTAACACAGCAAATGAACAAACGGCCAGATCTCATGAGGGACCGTTTATGTATAAATAATTTTTATACTTTTGACTAGGCCTGGGAATGTAACAAATTTTGCTGGACGATATTTTGTCCAACAAATTGTTGATGATAAACGATATTGTCAACATTATCTAGACCAAAATAACCACTAATATAATGTTAATATATCATAATAATGCAAGTACACCCTTTAAAATGCAACAAAGAAACCTTCATTTAACATTGAAATGTCCAGAACCAGAACTTCTAAATGAATAAAAATAACAAACAAAAATTAAATAAAAAAGGAATCTCACTCCCTGTTAGAAAATGTTGCACCAAAAACAATAAAAAAAGACCCAAAACAATAAATACAATAGCCTGTCCATTGTCAACAGACAAAAACTGCACTTCAATAATGATAATAAATAAAAATAATAATAGAGTTGTACATTTTTTTAACTTTGATATATATATATACATATATATATATATATATATATACATATATATATATATATATATATATATATATATATAGAGAGAGAGAGAGAGAGAGAGAGAGAGAGAGAGAGAGAGAGAGAGAGAGAGAGAGAGAGAGAGAGAGAGAGAGGATGGAAAAATTATTGAGATGGGCACATGACGTGTCAAGGGGTCTTTACATAACACCTCCCACCCCAAATCCGCACAAGCCTGCTGTGTCCCCCCCACTTCTGAAATCAAAATTTCGTCCCTGCTCTGCGTCCATCTCCTCACAAAGCTGCTCGAACAGGCGCGAGTTAAGGGCATGTGCTTTGATGTGGTTAATAACTTTAACAACATCATTCAATACACAGCTAAGTTCTGGTGGCATTTTTCGGCTAGCCAACGTTTCCTTGTGAATGACGCAATGTGTAAACTCGCATTCAGGGGCAACTTCTTTAATCCGAGCAGTTGAACCAGACAGCCGTCCGGTCATGGCGGCAGCGCCGTCTGTGCAAATGCCGACACAATAGGACCATTTCAGTTTTCCCGATACATAATCATCCAGTGACTTGAACAGTTCTTCGCCTGTGGTTTTTGTCGGCAACGATAGTGCACATAACATATCCTCATGCAGGTCCTCCTGATACAGATATCGAACATAAAAAAGTAGAATTGCTTTGTTTTCAATATCTGTAGATTCATCTACCTGGAGTGCATACCACGGTGATGCATTAATCCTCTCCAACAGTTGTGAATTAATGTCATCTGCTATTTCCTCAATGCGTCGAGTGACGGTGCTGGCTGAAAGAGGCACCTGTGCTATTTTTTTTACGGAAGCTTTTCCGGGAAGTTCACGACAAATGTCTTTAGTGGCAGGGAGGGTCAAATCTTCACCAATAGTGAAAGGCTTTTTAGCCTTAGCAATTCGGTTAGCCACCAAGTATGATGCTTTTAATGCACTTACGTTTGTTGATGTGGTGGCTCTAAGTAATTTCCCTTGTCCTTCTTGCTCATGTTTTTTTCTCTCAAAATACTCCAAAGGCTTGCCTTTTAATGCTGGGTGTTTGGTCTCCAAGTGGCGAAGCAGTTTTGAAGGCTTCATTGCCTCATTAGAGAGCTGTTTGCCACATATAACACAGAGCGGGCTTGGAGCCTGGCAATCACCTACCGCGATGAATCCATATTTCAAGTAGGACTCCTGGTATTGTCTGTTAAATACAGCTTTCTTCTTTTTGGGAGTCATAGTCTCCTCTTCTTTTGTCTCTTCACTGGGCCTTTTCCCCTTCACAAAGAAACTCTCAAGAGATGCTTGTTTTTTACTCATTTTACTAGTGTCAGTGACTTTACAGCAGTCCTCATACTAAGCAAGCATAAAGCGACAGTGGAGAGGAAAACTCCCTTTTAACAGGAAGAAACCTCCAGAGGATCCTGGCTCAGTATAAGCAGCCATCCTCCACGACTCACTGGGGATGGAGAAGACAGAGCAGACACACACACACACACACACACACACACACACACACACACACACACGCGCGCGCACACACACACCTACACAAAGACAAGTAATGTGTCTATGGTTACATTGTGATTTCTTAGTAAATATTCTATTTGGTGAGAGATAAACTTTATAGTATTTATCCTAGTGGATCTATAATTAAACGGATAAACTAGTAGTAGCACATCCAACGTCAAAGAGAGTAAAAAGTTATTATCAGGAGAGGGAGAATGTTTAAGTGGTTAGCAGCAGTGTGCTAGACGATGGCCCCCTCCATGAGGCCACCACAGCTCAGCAGAACATCGTTGTAGCTTCTTCTGGGGAGAAAAACACTTAGAGAGAAAATAAAGTTAACAGCTGAAATAGCAGGAAATAATACAGTTAAAGAGCAAATTGTAGAAGAAAGTAGTAGAGTGTGAAAAGTGGTCAGTGTGTCCTCCAGCAGTCTAAGCCTATAGCAGCATAACTACAGAGTGGACTGATGGCAGATGTAAAACAGGCGTGTGAAGAGCAGAGGAACACCTGGAGCTGAGGAAATCACAGAAAGAGAAAACAGAAAAACAAATCAAATTTCAAGAGATTTAAAAAAGATGCTTTTCCTTAATGAAATCCCCAAAACATCTAATGTTTAAATGGGCCGAGATTCTACTCAGCCCACGACTTTATTAACTAATTATGCCAAATCATGACTAAAATGATGATCATCTATTACAATAAATAAATCTGTTTTTGTTTCTCCATCTAAAATCCTAATGAAAGTGTTATTTACGGTAACTTTTTAAACAGATTTGTGTGGGGACAGGATTGACCCCCAGCAGCATGTCCTCCACAGATGGAGAGCCTATGGATCCCGTTTTAGCATAAGTGGCTTAAGTTCAACCTGCTCGTGGGTGTTTCTGTGAAAGTAAACACAAACAAGCGTTCTTGTCTGCATTCGTGCTTCTGGCTGCTCTCCGCTGACAGTGAACGGGCAGAATGAGCAGCTTGGCCTTGGTGACAGCAGTAAAATAAAATGCAACCACATTTTCTGCTTCGTAACGATGAGCTGGAGGAAATAAAGCGCCAGGTGTGGCGTGGCTCAAGCACAATGAAGCTGATTTAAATACGGCGACAGCAGCGGCCGGTGGCTCGTTGTTGGCCGGGACACTGCAGGTTCTATTCATGTCTCTTATACAAGCGTGGACACAAAGTTAATTTAGTTTTGGACCTGACCCAGACACACTAAAACACACTCGACTCATTGTCTTCTCACTGTTTTTAAAACTTCTCTGGAGACAGTTTACGTGCTCAGGAGACACATTTTATCTCACAATCTGCTCGTGTGAGGACAGACGTCCACGACCGGCAGCGATGTGGTCGGTCTCGCCCGCCTGCTGTGTGATGATACAGAGATGGAGAGGCCAGTATCTCCTCACCAATCTGTGTGTGCACTTTTAATGCTTCCCAGCCCGCTGGGTGTCCATCTGTGGGTTTATCTGGTGTCATTTCCACATCTCCCCCTCACACACTTGCAATACAAAACACACTCGCTGTGTGTGCCAATGCTTTTGCTTCAGCATGAGCTAAAAAAAACATTAAACATCAGGGATGTGTATTGTTGAAATTCTGGCGATACGATACATATCACGATACAGGGGAGACTATACGATATATCACGATATATTGCGATACATTCAGTCAGACCCATGCTTTCGTTCTTTTTTAAACACAGAAACAGTTTTGTTTACCTGTTTGTAGCTACGGTTTCGCCGACAGCTGCCGGCTTCTTCAGGCTGACGCTGATGGTGGCGCGTCACTTCCTTCTCCGTTTATCTGCGGGCAGCAGAGGACGTTGTCGCCCTCTACTGCCCGCTCTCCCCTCTCCGACGATGCAGTCCCATGCGTGGTCCAGCGTGTAAACTCCGTCGTCCCTGTTCATGGTCCCACATCCACGTCTCCTTATCTCTATTGCTTCCTTGATCCATCTTTTGTATTTTTGTTGTTCAGTGGTTATGATCCGTGTGCTGTCCCAGTCCATTTTAGGGGAGAGCGGGCAGTAGAGGGCGACAACGTCCTCTGCTGCCCGCAGATAAACGGAGAAGGAAGTGACGCGCCACCATCAGCGTCAGCCTGAAGAAGCCGGCATCTGTCGGCGAAACCGTAGCTACAAACAGGTAAACAAAACTGTTTCTGTGTTTAAAAAAGAACGAAAGCATGGATTTACAAAGACACAGCAAGAACACACCTAAGATATTCAGTCAGACGTTACAAGCAATTTTTTTAACCAAATTTATTGTAAGAATGTTCAATAAACAGTCCAAACTGATACGTGACATGTTTAACATGAGGTATCTGAACCATGATGGAGGGATTTACATTTCAATGGTGGAAACAAAACCCGTTGCACACTGCTGCCAACTAGCGGGTGGCGATTGAATTGCACAAAACGAAAAGAAAATACACAAATGTTTGTATGTAAATTCTTTCAAGAATTAGACACAGGGCTTTTGAATATTGATGTAATAATCTCAGGAAAAAAATATCACGATATATTGCCATATCGATATTTCCGATACACGGCTTTTGAATATTGATCACTTATATAGATCCGTTACATAAATGTGTGAGGGGAGGGGGGGGGGGGATTAAAGGAACAAAATATTAACCCAGTATGTGCTTGTATGTGTATATATGTATGTATATAGATCTGTAACTTAATGCTTCTTTCTGTGTAAATTGTTTTCTTTTTCTATTTTTTTCTCAAATTCATGGGTTGAGATTTTGTCGGCCAACAGGTCCAGGAACTATATTGTTCAATTTCCTTAAGAATCATATGATTATTTCATTTGTATTAATGCTATTTTAGTTAAAAGGGGCAGACAACATAAGTTTTTCTTCTTTCTGTCCCCTTTTTCATTTTGGCTTGCAGCAATTTAGTTCTGATTGTATTTTTATTTTAATGTCAATAAATGAAAATAAAAGATTTAAAAAAAAGAGTCATTTTGGCACACACTGGCTCAGGAAAATTATTTTTATTTATTTTTTTTTAAAATAATATTGCTGTAAAAAATATCACGATATATTGCCATATCGATATTTCCGATACACGGCTTTTGAATATCGATATAATATTGCTGGAAAAAATATCATGATATATTGCCATATCGATATTTTCTTACATCCCTATTAAACATGCAGACATGAACACACACACACGTGCTCTTAACACGCCAGAGCCCCAGAGCATGATGGTGCTACTTCTTCATTTTGTCATGCAGCCAGTTGAACTGCAAACACACACACGCACACACACACACACACGTTTTAGTCTCATGAAAGCACTGCCTGCATAGATGGGCCATTAAGATATAATAGTGTATGAATGGAAAAACCATTGGTGGGTTTATAATTTGTTTACAGGTTGACTGAAGGGGAGAGATGCTGCTTCCATGTGGGTGTCTTGAATTGAGACACGAACACCGATTACGAGAAGGATGGAAAGGTGGGGAGAGGAGGAGGAGATAGTAGGAAAGAGGGGAAGGAGATAGTCGAGAAGGAGGAGGAGATGAAAGTGAAAGGTGGAAGGGAAGAATGGAGAAGAGGTGATGGAGGATGGAAAGAAAATGGTGAGCTGCAGGAATGGCAAAGAAGGATGGAGACGGGAATCAGCACAGGAAGCAATAAAAGAAGGAGAAACAAGAATTTGTTGAAATTCTTCAAATGGCTTTACGTAACTACAGGGATGCTGTTGCCTGTAAATCTGTGTCAAGTCACAAAATCTATTAGAAACATTTGAATGATACTTCAAAAATGATGCAATTTGGGAAATTTGACTCTTTGATTTATCTCCTGACTCTGATCTGTATCCTCCAGGCTCTGCTTTGTTTTCCATAAAATTTGTCAAAACTCATCCAGTTTAGATCAAAGCAAACGGAGCAGAAGTTGCTTCAAATCCAAGCTTTTCATTTGGCGTTTCTGTGATAACGACAGCGTGTCTCTAGTCCTGTCCGATCAGAGCTAAAGGTGTCCTGATGGGAGGACAGAAAGGAATGCGGCGAGTCAAACGCCTGGGCGAGGGCTTTGATCAGCTACGGTAAACGCCATAATTTTATCCAGTTGAAGGGTCAGATCATGAAGAAGGGGTGGGGACAAGGAAGGATGGTAAATGGCTATCGAGAGCGTCTGCTGCAACCTTCATCACTAACGACACATTCAGCTCACTGTCAGCACACACACTCAGGGACGCACGCATGTCCGTGTTCCAGGCAGGATAATCACATCTGATTGATGGTCCGACAGGGACATGCCCTCCAGCTGTGTCTGTCTGCATCCATGTTGTCTGGCTTTTGTTTAGTAACATGTTCTTAACTTGGTGCATTCAGATTTTGGTGGTTGTTTTAACATTCAGATGTCAACGCTATAAAAAAAAACCTCAAAGCTTCTGTACTTTGGGACGAGGACACGCTTTCCTCTCCAGGTTCTGCTCCAGGTCACATTTTCTATAAGCCACTAAAGCTTTTCCATCATAAGCTACACATCATTTGTGTTTGATGTGGATCAGGACTTCGCTATGCTTATGGAAACCCACGTGGTCTATTAGAATATGCAGCACATTTGGTGATCCTCCTCCAAGGCGACCATGATGCTGCTATGCTTCCCAAATGGGTTCTACTGCATCCTCACCTTGGTTTACCCACCAGCAGTGAATTCCCACCACAGTTATGTTCATGTTTGTGTCGTGGCATGACTCTTTCAGACAGGATGAAGTCACAAACTACAAGATCACAACACACTAGAACAACGCTGATGGTGTGTTGAGGTCATAGCCTTGGCAAGAGGCTGCATTCACTCAAATTCTTGATGAGAAAGCTAAACCGTCTGCACAAATCAGGAAGCCTGTACATGCTAGCATGAAAACAGACAACATTTAATATTTTATTTCATGCATTCACAAAAGCATCATAAACTTGCACAGTTGTGTGTTAGTGGGGTCCTCCTGGTGAGAAATCAGAGAGCAGCTGCAAAGGTACTTTTCTAAATGTCTTGAAACATTTGTAGGACTTGTACATTTCTGAGCTCTTGGGATGCAAGTCTCTCAGAGTTTTCAGGGTTGTTGCAGGAATCTCGACACTGTCTCAAACTCTTGTTTATTTGTTTCAGACGTTGTAAAAAAGCCTTTATTATCATCGCACAGTTGAAAATGCAACAAAACGTCAGGTCGGATTGGCTGAGCTGAAGCGTAGCGGAGGTTGCTTGTAGCGTGGCTGTGTGACCCAGACGCGGAGTGGCTAGCGTTAGGTTGAACAGAGCACCAAGCTTTGATCTAGGAATGGCGACGCAGCGCTCAGATAGGGCCGAGGCTGAGCGGCGGTTCCGAATAATTAGGGAAGTTGTCTTACCGGTGGTAGGCAGCGAGGAAAGATCTCTTCCCTGGTTTGATGGTGGATGATACTGAGAACTATGGCGATTTTTAGCCGTTTTTGCCGTTTTTAGGGTCCGTTTCTGATTGGATTGCTCGATCATTTTTCGCACGATCGTCTCAAAAATTGTGTAAAATTGCTCAGAAGAGATGGGCGAACAAAATGAGACAAGGATTCTGAGTTTTCGTATATGATGAATGGGCGGGGCCAGGCCTCAAAGTTTGACTACTCCCCAAAAAAATTTAAATTGCTATAACTTCATATCTGAATGGAATAGAGTTACCAAACGACGTATGTCTAATACGATGACTGAGTGACAACTCAGCGGTGGCACTTCCCTAAATAGAGTTGACGTGATGACATTGCCGAGCCGCGCCGGCGATGGGAATGCTGGGATGTGTAGTGCTCCGCCCGCGAGGAGGAGGAGTTCGTGACACAAAATCGTAGTTCCTCAAAGAGCAACGAGCCGCTAAAGAATTAATATAAAGCTTTTTTACAGTGAGAAAGAATCTAACCTTCTAGAATATAAACATAAAAAATAAACCAGCTAAGACAGGGTGGCTAAATTGTGTCGTGCAGATTTGCATGAAATTTTCACAACAGTTTCGAAGCTGTTGCAATTTGTCTCAAACTAGTTGCAACAATTTCAGCCCAGTTGCTTTTTCTGGCAAAATGTATGCATCAAAATGTGTTTTATCGAGTGCAAAGGGAACAAAACAACAATGTCACTGTTGGCAAGTTTCAGTAAGACCTTTATCATAAAAGAGAGCAACGTCCAGCTGAGAAAGACAAAAGAGCATTGGCAAAAATAAATAAAGACAGAGGGGTGGACAGAGAGGGAACAACTCTGGAAATACCAAACTGATTAGCTGCTGTTTCTGACATTTAAATGTCACGTTTACAAAAAGAAATGTTTCCAAGGAATATTAATCATTTTTGCTTAATTTGCAAGGACATATTAGCTACATGGGGCCCTTCCTTTGAGTAGCTAAATGTGCATTAATAGATATGAAAGAAAAAGAAACTAAAAGGACACATAAGCACGGCTATTTTTGCAAGGTTGTTTCAGTGGAGAATGGAAACACTGTCAGTGTTGTCTCTTAACTCTCTGGAGGCAGGCGTTGCAGATTTGCAACGTTAAAACTAGGTCTGAAACGATTCCTCGAGTACCTCGAATAATTTGAGTACGAAAAAGCCTCGAGTCAAATTCTCTGCCTCGATGATTCGTTTATTTCATGTTTAATTAACTCATGGCTTTGCAAACGCCCGGGGTCATGTTTCACCCGGACCGAAATAAGTGACGCACATACGCACTGCACTGAACGCAAACGCGAGTAGCGAATGTAACTTAACTTTCTCTTAAGCCATGGCGGACAACGTGGACCCCGGTGGAGTGTGAAAAAGACAGGAAATGTCAAAGGTGTGGGACCATTTTTCACGTCGTAAGGCGGAAAACGTAGTCCAGTGTAAAAACTGTAAAATGGATGTAGCCTACCACACCACCACATCCTCGGTGCTGCAGCATCTGACCAGGAAGCATCCACATGTAAATGTCACTTCTGCAAGCAGACTCGGAGGTCCGCTATATATTCTGCGGACACTGTGCGACTTTTTCGTTTGTAGCGCTCAGTTTCAGCTCACACCGTGCATCTGGCAGCAACACGTCGGACCTAAAAATGTGCTAAAAATAGCAGTTTTTAATCAACACGTCAGACTTATTATGTGTTGTTATTGACGTCAGTTGGCCCTCGTGATTGCTGCAGGAGGACATGGGTATTTATGAGTGGCGGAGGAAAACAAAAGAAAGTAAATAAATGTTGTGTGATCAGTATAATTTGACATGACCAGGGCAAACATGCTTTCTCGGCAATCCTTCTTAGTGTGAGAAAAAAAAGTGTAGAAATTAAAACGGACGTGTGTTAATAGGGAAATAGCTGGCGAGCCATGTTTGCGCATGCGCCGTGAGCGGTTCTGGTGCTGTTTGGGCCGCAGCCGCTCGCTGTGCTACTTCAACAGTTATCCGACTAGTTTTTGTCAGGCTAGTAGATTCTCACACGAGGGGAAAATCGGCTCAGGTTGTTTACTTACTGTGAAGTGAAGTTGAAGTGCTGAAGTTTTGAAAACTAATTTTGAATAAAACTTGAATAACTGGCAACAGCGTGCTCATTTTAAGAGGTCTTTCATATTTTATAACATGCTATTTGATATACTGGTTTACAAACACAAAAGGGTCATTTATTAGAGTACTCGATTCATCGATAAAAGATTCGATAGAGTACTCGATTACAAAAATATTTGATAGCTGCAGCCCTAGTTAAAACCTACCTACCTGGTTACCCCACATATGCATTTCATGAGCATTTTTTAAACTCAGAAGTACCCCTGAAGGACTTAGTTGTTCGTCCTTTCATCAAAACTTATTTTGAGCCTGAGAGGGTTAAATTAATGGTGCGAAAGTGGTGCAGCCCATTGAGTTAATGGGTGAAATCACGCTGAAACATCTGCACCTTACTGCTGGGCTGAGGCAGCTTCTCAACATGTGGCACGGTGGTGTCTTTTATTCATCTGAGGTGAACAAGAACATTTATGTACCTGAAACACTGTGTCGCTTCAAGAGTAAAAGTGACCCCAAAAAGGAAGGAATTCCCTCCGTGGTAGCGGTGATTATGTTACGGAGACAAGATTTGCACTTGAACGTTCCTGGGTTGTTTCAGGAACTGCAGCTTATTATAGCAAATTAGGTGAGGAAATGGATTTTGCCTTGGGGCCAGTCAGTTCCTTATCATGTCTCTCAGTGGACTGTTAAAGCTGGAGTATGAAGATGAGTGACCATAATGACAGCCTGCGAGTGCTTCTCCTCGGCACGTCTTCATTAACACGCTGCTGTCTTTATTCATCTTGGTGGTTCCTCGTGACACACCGGGGTACTTACGGGATGTTGCTAACTGGCTAACACTGCCTCCAACCTCTCTGTCCATCTGTTGACTGCCTCGGCAGCCAGAAAAGTAAAAAAACCAACATTATGGCAGGCGAACATACGTGCGAAACTAATAAACTAAATTTATCTGTGAAGTAGTGTGCCTTTTAAAGTAAACGATGGTCTTCCTTTACAAGTAAAAGGAGGAACTTCTGTTTTCTTTTAATTTATTCTTTATTGAAATGTGCTCACAACCAAACAGAAGGGGTCAAAATTAGAGCGGCTTTAAAGGGCAAGTCAGAGTAAATGTCTTATGCCGGGGTTTTATTGGCTCTCCAGGGCTGGAGCTGTTTCATAACCCATTAAGGCTAAAGAGAAATTTTAAATGCTTCACATTTAGGCAATTAGCATTTCCTAAAAACATGACACAAAACAATTCTTAGCAAGGAATAATCAGTCATCCAATAACCTTTGTTTCATTTGGCTCTAGGCAATACAAATGTCATAATTTAGGTTCTATATGAAAACTCCTGGAGAATCCTGGATTATTTAGAGAATACGCCACAATCAAGTTACATCATCATGAAATAAAGTTATTCTTTGAAAACATGGGTACAAACATGTTAAAATATTGGTTTTTATTGTGGTGTCGGTACAGGATCTGCTCGGGGTCCTTCGACTGCCGATGACATCAAAGTACGGCAAACCCACTCGGACAAAATACACTACACATCTTTATACTGTTGGAAAGAATTTAGCAGTTTCGTTATTAAAATAATGTTTCTTACGACGTAAGTTTGTGTTTATAATGGTATTTGTAAAATAAAACACTGTATTGTATTCATAATGTTGAACTCCTCTTTGAGCACATCCCTTGAAGGATCATAGGTATTAGCAGCACCTGTGAAATTGTATTTGCAGGAAAGAAGTGTGTCCCGTTTATTGAAGTATTTTGTGTTTAGAGTTTTTGACGTCTTGTCCATGCGTAGTTCAGTTACGCTCACAGCTGCTAGCCAAAACTCTGGAGTTAAACGTTTTCTGGCTTTACTAAAATACCTGTCTGTACCTATTTGATTGATGGTAGTTTTACTTTCTATTAGACTCCAAATGTAATCAATTGGCACGTTTCTAATTCATAATATGTAAGAATGTAATCGGTGATATTAGCATTAGCATTCCTATGGGTTTTTCCATGTATATTAGCATTGCGCTAACCACTCGTTGCCAAATTGCAGCCTTTGCGATTAGAAAATCTCCTTTTGTCACATCGCAATTTAATTGCATATGCAGTTAATCGTTCAGCCCTAATATACATGCGGCTCTATGCTAAAAGTGTATTTTCATAGAGGTAATGATGGATTTCTTTGTAAAAGTTGTCCATCTTTCTAACTGAAAAATTTGCCTGGACTAACGTAACGTGATAACAACTTAACTTGATTACGTAACTTCCGTAAGGTTCATGTTCAGCCAATCAACTACTTTGACGTCATCGGCAGTCGAAGGACCCCGAGCCGATCTTGTACCCGTGCAGATCCTGTACCGACACCGGCATTATTTAAAACGTTGTGTATTTGTGCTAGAAGGTGAAACACACCAACTTCTTTTTAACTGGCCGGTCTACTGGTTTTAGTTGTATTAAAACATGCACTGATTGAAGTGGGAAATAAAAAATAGCTACTAAAAAAATAAATATTACAATACTGAGGCATTTTTACATAATTACTAGGGGTCCACCGATTGCAGTTTTTGGACGATCACCGATCAAAACCTGACTTGCCGATAATGATTTTGTCTTAACTTAAAGCAGATTATATCATTGTTTCAACTTCCTTTTATAGAGAAAACCAATATGAATACTCATGAAATAATACCAGTCTCATCTGGACATGAGGTAAAGTTCTCAAATATAAACATATTTAGCATTGCTGTTTGAACTACAAAATCATATTTGTTCCTTTAGACTTTCATTTTTTTAATTTAGAAAACAAAACTTTTAGACCTGTTTTGTCACAATTGTCCAAACAACGATTGTCTAGCAATGATTTGCTTTAACATTAACTATGGGTGCACCGATTGCAGTTTTTGGCTGATCACCGATCTTGAAGAAAAAAAAACGAGATCGGGGCCGATAGATCGGTGCAGCCCTAATAATTACCACATATTAATAAGATTTTTAAGTAAAATGTTGTAAAAAGAAAGTATTAAAAAACACTTGTGCCCCAATTTAAAAACGTTCAAAATATAACAATTTTATTGTACTTTGTTACTGGTATTGAATTTAAAAGTTATGATGGTGGCTGAATAACAAGTTATTTTAGTTTGCACACAGGCCCAACTCTACCCAAGTTGTGAGTTGAAGCCAAAACTAAAAGATTGCCCTCTAGTGTTTGGCTGCAGTGTAGGCAAATGGAACATTTTCCTGTCTGAAAAAGAAAAAAATGCACCTCAGATATTTTTATGTAACCCTTCCCTTGCTGCTGTATTTTCAAATACACATAATAATAACAATAATGCATTGAACTTATATAGTGCTTTTCTAGACCCCCAAAGATGCTTTCACACACTCTCACATTCACACACTGCTAGTGATGGTAAGCTACTTGTAGCCACAGCTGCCCTGGGGAGGTCTGACAGAGGCGAGGCTGCCATTTGGCGCCGTCGGCCCCTCTGACCACTAACATGGCTAATGAGCTTAGTTTGGTCCTCTGTAATTTATCCACCAGATCTGATCTATGGGTCTTTTTTGTGGTAATCAACTCGAGGCTTGTAGTGTTATTATATTACCAAGAAGTTTAAGAAATAAAATCAGCTGTATTTACATGCTGCAGGATGGTAAAGCTTACCAAAGAGAAGGGGCAAACTCTCCCTGCCGAAGTGAAGCAAACGCGGAAGTGACAAAAGATGCCGTTCCCCCCTCATCCAATAGGGGCTGGCTCCAGAAAGGAGCAGGTTCCTGTCAATACTTTTACAGCCCGGTACAACTTTTATGTTCAAACGGTCAAGTTCATCATCATGGCTTCTGCGACTGGGTGAATATTTTTGTAACTTATTTAGATGTAATTAAAGCTTGAAATTATGAATAATTTCCTAGTGTTTGACAGGTGTCCAATGAGCCATTAGCGCTAGTGCTAGCGCAAGCAGCTTGTCGTCCTGCTTTCTCCAGGGAAGGTTTCAATCTTCAGCCTCACATTAAAAGTCTTACAGCCTATCGGGGTAGCTCTGGCGTGGTTTTCTGGCTAAAAGCGCAGCAACCTCTGTTAGCTTCGGTTAGCTCGTAGCTACATTGGCTGAGAGTTTGATGGGTCTTCATCATCAGCCTCCACCCCCTCAGCTCCATTTTTCTTTTTTCCAGTAGTGACGAGATGAATGATGCAGCCAAGATGGTGATGGTGGGAACCGCCCATTGGGCTTCCATTCAGCTCTTCAGAAACCCATGGGTAACGGCGCGGAGGGTCATTAGTTAAAATGCACAAAAGAGTCAAACGCCAGAATATTATTAATAATAAACAATTCTAAAAACAATCTTCAGAATAAAAAAAACTTTCTGAGTATTTGCGTCTTTGTTTAAACAGATTTTTTTCTTACGCCTTAAGTTATACGAGCAGAAAATCCAAGTCTAAAGTTAATTCAAGTGGGAATTTCAGAGGGAGTTTTGTGCAGACTATCTAAGTCTGTAAAGGACTGAGGAAATTATGGCTATTACAGATATGACTGAACAGTTCTGATGACAGTGAGCGGGCCTGGATGGGGAAATTGGATATTTAATGGAGAGATTTTCACCTGTGATCTTCATTGTGTCTTTCCATCAGCATTCTTCTTTTGTCTCGCTCTCCACTCCTCCACCGACGTTTGCTCTGGACTTCTCCCTTCTGTTCCCCTCTTCATTTCGCCCCTTTTATCTGGCTGTCCCACCTTCCCCAGCTGCGTTGCTGTTTCTCCCAGAGTAGCCTAAGTAGCCTCAAATGATCCCTAATAGCCTCCAATGGAGATGAATTGATCCCTGTGCAGAACAGATCAATAGGGGATTGCTTTTGCTGTACACAGTGGTATAATGTGCAGGCAGGCGGGCTTTAATTAAGTTAACAGTAAACTACCAGCGGTGGAGTTTCATTAGGGGGGTAAAAGTTTGTGAGAACAGGAAGCAGGAAAATTTGTTTTGGTGTGAAAGAAGATGGAAAAAGGGACTTTCTGTTTATTTGTTGAGACTCATTAGTATAAACTTCTTCTGTCTGCTTTTCTGTGATCCTTGTGCTACTTTCTCCAACCATCTACTGGACCATTCCCATCTGTACCGGGTCGGCCCGGGCCGGGTAGCGTAGGTTGTTTACATATCTGGGTGGCCTGGTATTTTTCCGGGCCAACCAAGGCTCATTCTCAGCCCTCTTCTCGAGGGGGTCTGCTTCAGGCCGACCAGGGCCAACACACCCACTGCTGACAGCAAATTCACACCTTCCATTAGAGCAAGCCTCTGATTGGTGGGTAGAATCAGCCCACATGGGCTATAAGCCTGGTTTATGTTACTCTGTCAGCTCCGCAAGGGACAGACACGCACGGATTGACGGAAGCGTTTTGCTCTCATACTTCTCCGTCTCCTGGGGAGTGTTACAAAGCTATTCCCCGGCAGGACAGCAGAGGTCGTAGCGCTGTTCTATGGTATCCTGTCATGTATCGGTCCAAGATCGTGTGTTTATATTGTGTTTTTTGTGTATATAAGAGACTTTTAACACGGACATATTTGTCTCTCATTCTCCCACCGCTTCATGCGCTCCCCACCTCTAAACCCACGTTTCCTGTCATTTCCGTCCACAAATAAAACGCTTGCTGCACATCTTTTCACTCCTCCAGTCACGGGAGAACTAAACGTTCATATTTTTAGAGTTTTTTCGCGAGGTATTCTTCAAGCTTCTCCGTGTCTGCCGCTAGTTAAACTCGGCTCTACGTACGGAGTCGATCCCACTTTTTTAAACATCCGTCGAACGAGACGGATTACGCAAGCTTGTGATTGGTCAGGATGCCACTGTTGTTTACAGCGCCGCCATTCTCTCTCTCTCTCTCTCTCTCTCTCTCTCTCTCTCTCTCTCTCTCTTTTCCCTCCCTCCGCCGTCTTATTATAATGGCTGGAAGGAGGGGAATTTGATCAGCAGTTTTCAAAGGTCACGCCGGCAGGCTTAAGCCAAAGAGCCAAGGGAGTGGACGAGGGCAAGATGAGACCGAAGGAGGAGAGGAAAAAGGGTGGAAAGCAGGGAGAGGTGAGAATGCGTGGAAGAAGGGAAGAGAATACAGATTGGAGACCGAGACAATGGAAGTGATGGGAAGGATGGGGAATCGGTGTGGTAATGGAGGGAAGAAGGGAGGAGGCAGATGAGGTAATTTGCTGTTTTATGACACAAGCGATCTGGTAGCAGATGAGCGCAAATTAAATATGTAAGAGAGGAAATGAAGGAGCGCGGGAGGGGCGAGGGAGGGAGAGGAAATGACGAGAGTGAAGGAAGAGTGGTCAGGTAAGGAATGGGGAGACATTGAAGCACATTCAATTCTTTCTCTTCCTGGTTTGGCCTCATCCTCATCAGTAACAGACGGACCTTAATCACCTCTTGATCCCATCATGCCCTCTCATCAGCGCTCCCCTCTGGATCCTTTCTCTGTTTTATTTTTGCCTCTTTTTCAGTTTGAAATAAAAGACACTTTCATCCTTCTGCCGGGTCTCGCAACGGTCTCTGTCTGCAGCGATAGCGTCTCTTTGATATCGTCCTATCATTCATAATCAAATGGAGTTAAACCTTCCCCACAATCTCCTCCTGCTGCCCCTTTCATCAGCCGATTATCTACTCCCGAGGTCTGTGGGTAAAGGCAGAAAGCGTTCGCCTCAAATGAAACACAAACCCACATGATGGTGTTTTATTCCATGTGTTTATTTTTAGATCTGCTCTGGGTTAGCTCTGTTAGCTCACAGCAGATGGGTTTGAGCTGGTGGGGGATTTCTAGGTGAACAACTGACCAGTAATGAACAGATTTGATCTCGATCACTGTCTGACGATGTGCCAGTGATAAAACTGCACTAACTAGAAGCAGCCACGCTAACATTTTAGCCATGCAAAGACCTTCACTGTAAAACCAGAGGACAGAGCTCACTGTTAGTTCTGGGGATTTGGTTCAGTAGTGAGAGGTACGTTGAGGATCGTCTCATTTGTATGGTTTCATGTTTTACGACGAGCGCTCTTCTTCCTCGATGCTAACAGAAGGTTTCCTTGGTGCTGCTGGCTCAAACTGAAGAAGAGAGATGCGCATTTAGCAAAAAAATTCAATGTGCAGCATTTGAATTTGAGGCTTGAAGGACACGAAAAACAGAACACACACACAGGCACGAACATGCACACACACACATGCATGCACACATGCGTGCATGCACATACGCACTCAAGCGAGCTTGCACACACACACACACACACACGTCAGTTGTTTGCTAGTGCTATAAACTACTCTTATCTTTCTTCAAGTAGAACATTTTTGAAGGACCTTACCATCCATCTATCTATCTATCCATCTATCTATCTATCTATCTATCTATCTATCTATCTATCTATCTATCTATCTATCTATCTATCTATCTATCTATCATCCATCCATCCATCCATCCATCCATCCATCCATCCATCCATCCATCCATCCATCCATCCATCCATCCATCCATCCATCCATCCATCCATCCATCCATCCATCCATCCATCCATCCATCCATCCATCCATCCATCCATCCATCCATCCATCCATCCATCCATCCATCCATCCATCCAGTAAATGGCCTGTATTTGAAATAGCGCCTTCTAGAGTCCTGGAACTAGCTGATTCTTCATATTAAATAAAGCACCCAAAATTACTTAAAGTATGTTTTTCTATTTTTCTTAAACCAGTCACCTCATGCAAAAGTAAAAAAGTCAGAAAAAAAATGCAGATTTACAAATACATGCCATTGTAATATGTGTGGGGGTGAGTATTGGTGGCTTTTCACACTCAGTGGATTCATAAATAAATTAGTTATTATTTACATTTACAGTGGCAAGGAGGCTCCAACCAACCCTCACCTATGGTCACGAGAGCAGAACCATGACTGAAAAAGCATGATGACTGTAAGGTGGCGCATGGTGGTGGCGCATGGTGGCGCAGTGGTTAGCACTGTTGCCTCGCAGCACGAAGGTTGCAGATTCGAAACTCGGCTGCGGCCTTTCTGCGTGGAGTTGCGTGTTCACCCCGTGGGTTTCCTCCGGGTTCTCCGGTTTCCCCCGCAGATCACAACATGCCCTATAGGTTATAAATTGTAAGTCGCTTTAGATAAAAGTGTCTGCTAAATGAATAAACATAAAGATAAATGTAAGGGGCGTCATCTGTAGCACCAACGGTCAGGACCTCTGGAGAAGAACCACCGGCCCCATGCAGTGAAAGATGCCAGCAGTGGAGAACATTTCACCAGAATGGATAATTCTGTTCTTAAAAAATAATCCTACAATTGCACGTAATTTAAAACAGCCTTGGGTTTTAAATCCAATACAAGCACCTCCTACAAAAACCCAAGACTCCAAATTAATTCACTTCAATGAAAACCTCTATTTAAGCCACAGCAATTAAAACCTCCCTCTGTTTCAGTTTAAAAGCAGTTTTCTGCTCTTTAAAGTTAAGCTCTGACTACATTTTTCTTTAGACATCTAATCAGAAGTTGGCTTACATCTCCTGTAGCTCTCAGAGACTTCATCTGCACAGCTGACGGTGTCATTATCGTCTTCTGCCTACTCAGACCTTTACTTAGCAACAGCTGCTCAAACGCGCAGATGATGGTCGTCGCTGTAGTTCGCTGAGAACTTGTCAATTAATCAGTTTCCCTCCTGTTTTTGCTCAGTAAAAACACACTTCATTAAATAAATTGCAGCTCTGGCCATTAAAACGTTCCAGACGTAAGTTGTGCAACTAGCAAATTAGCTCTCTTTCTAAAACTTTTGGCAGCCATATCTGTTTATTTTTCAGAAAATGCAAGTTATTTACACCATACAAAACATCACTTTATTGCACGTCGGTGCTTTAGTCAGTTTAAGTGGTGAGTTTGACAAGAGTCAGTCTGCGCCAACAGAACAGTAGGTGGAACAAACACTCGTGATCCCTTAAGGGGTTTTGAGTTGGCATCTCAGCTTCTGCAGATTGAACTCTACTCGTCATAAATATCCACTAAACTCTTACAACTTCCCAGCATCATCCTTTGTTGGGTTTTTGCAAACAGGGGGGGTAATTTGAACCTCAACACCAGTGCCGTCTCTCTTTCTGCAGCTTCAAAGCTTGTCACATCAGATCCCACAGGACGTGGCTAGGCAGCTTGAAGCTCCACCAGAACTCTGCAGAATCTTTCATCAGCTGCATATACATCACAAAAGTGCCTCATCTGCAAACATATTTGCTGCTTGACACTATCACCTCCGTGCATATCTTATAGTCAAAGTTACTAAAAAAAAAAACGGGGAGATTTCACACTTCCCACAGCTTGGTCTGCTGCTTGATTGGTGTAAAAGGTGCTAGCAGAGACGAGGTGTTGATGCATGTTTGGTCTTTTGTCTGTCAGGAGAACTGGGGGACTCGTTTACAAAGACAGCTGATGTTGGTTATTCTGCAGCTGAGCCTTGTAATGAGAACTTTATGTGAAAAGACGAGTGTGGCCCACAGGAACAGATGGTCTCGGTTTGAATGGCGCTGTTATGGGGTTCTGCGTGAGCCTGGTTTTGAGCAGCGTGCAGCAGCAAAACCCTGATCAGTTTCCTCTCTTTATCCCCGCCCATCAAACCCTCCACTGCACTTGTGTTTGTGTGGTTTACAAATGTTTTGGGGGGCTGGGGAGAGAGCTTAAACGTGCATCCCCAGCTGATGCAAAGACTGTTTATACTATCGGTGATGAAAGAAGGGGGCCCCCAGGCACCTCTGTAATGGGCGGAGAGGCCTCGGAGTTTTTGTAATGGCCTCTGTATGGATGAGTGTGCACACTTGTGAAAGGGAGCGCACAATTGCAGCACTAAATAATTGCCAATAGAAGGACACACTTCCACATAATACAATGACGTCAGTGCACAAAGAAACGGGGAGGCACATAAAGAAGAACAATGTCTTCCACTCCTCTCTCTCTCTCTCTCTCTCTCTCACACACACACACACACACACACACTGGTGCCAGCTGGACCCAGCGTGTCCAAAACAGCAGGTGCTGTCAAGTGCAAGCACAACAGACCTCCCTTGACATGAAAACACACACACACACACACGGTTAGATGCTCATGTGTCGCTATAACACACAATCATTCACACGCCTTTGTTGACTCTTTACATTCACTGAATTAAAACGAGCATCTGATTGTTGCGTGTTATGTCTCCGTATTTAGATTAAAGTGTTTTGGTGTAGATTTAACACATGGCCTCACCTCAGGACACTCCATTCTCAGCCAGCGGGGTTTACGTGCACACACGTGACGAGAGCTGAGGAAACGGAATGAAGACGGCAATTTCTGTTGTTTTTTGGATCAAAGTTCTAATGAGTTCAAAAATATTTTGGGAATTTTTTTATGTCTTTTATTTTGTTTGAATGCACATTTTCCGTCTCTCGTCTTCCTTTATCCTGTCTCACTCTCCGTCTCGCTCTCTCTGTCTGTGTGTGTTAATAAATTTAGCAACACCACATCATTCGCTGCACTGACTTCATTAACTCTCACAGCATGAGGCTCCAGTGACGGAAGGATAAAAAGCCCAAACACGCACACACACACACACACACACACACACACACACACACACACACACACACACACACACACACACACACACGCGCACACACACACACACACACACGGCAACGCATGTATAACTGATTACAGTTTACTTCATCACACTAGCGTATCTGTGATTCACTATATATTCTGATTAGACTTCTCTCCAGCTCTTTAGAGTTCAGCGTGGTGGCATTGATTCGTTTTGATCCTAAGAAACTCGATGAGCAATATTGCTAATGGGGTGGTCGGTAATGTTTGCAGCAGAACAAGCGTTAGAGAAACTTCCATGGAACAAAAAGAAGGAAGTGAATGTTCAGTCTAGTTGCCTTGGGGAGTGGATGCTCCTGCTTGATGCTGAGAAGGTCTCAGAGTAGGCCAGGTGTGAGTCTCCATTTCACTGGGCCATTTCAGGGACCAACCAAGTACATGCATGGGGATTTTTACTTAAAAAAGGCCCCTTTTAGTGACTGGGTGGGGCTTTTGTTAAGCTCATGCTGATTGGTTGTCAATCCGTTGGAAAGGAAGTTGCAGACGTCACTAAAAATCCAATATTTGTAAAACTGAAGTTGCTGGTGAAGCAAAATGGAACAAAAAGAAGATAAGCGGAGTTCTTACAGCTTTAAAATAGCAGTTTCTGAACCCCCAATGCAGAAAAAAGCGTTAGAAATTCCCCCATAAAGCCGTAATGTATGCTGCTTTGTGGTCACTTCTGGTCTTTAAACACCGCTTTTTGCATCACACAAATGCTCTCCCGTTCCTATCAATAGATTAAGTTAGAGCGTACTTTGACTAAAAAAAACTTTTAAAAATTATGAATGTCAGTGGGCACCTTTTGGAGCTGATCAGTGACATCACTCACTGCCAAAACAGCCACAATACGCCGATGTATTAGCAAGTCCTAAAAGGGCCGATGTCGTATGGAGACACAACAGCTGAGAGGATCGAGCCGTCGTATTTCCCCCATCACCTTAACTCCTCCCAGAAATTTCTCGGAATTCCTGGAAACGCAGCAATCGTCGAAGAATCAGAAATGGCAGGAGGGCTCAGTGATGTTAACTAACGATTACAGATCAGAAAAGAGAGTTCACAAACACAGACTATTGTTTAACCAGGGATGTGTATTTTTGAAATTCTGGCGAAACGATACGATCACGATACAGGGGAGACGATACGATATATCACGATATATTGCGATACATTCAGTCAGACGTTACAAGCTATTTTTTTTTACAGAATTTATTGTAAGAATGTTCAATAAACAGTCCAAACTGATACGTAACATGTTTAACATGAGGTATCTGAACCATGATGGAGGGATTTACATTTCAATGGTGGAAACAAAACCTGTTGCACACTGCTGCCAACTAGCGGGTGGCGATTGAAGTGAACAAAACGAAAAGAAAATACACACACATTTGCATGTAAATTCTTTCAAGAATTAGATACACAGCTTTTGAAAATCGATGTAATTATCGCAGGAAAAAATATCACGATATATTGCCATATCGATATTTCCGATACATGGCTTTTGAATATCGTTATAATATTGCTGGGAAAATATCACGATATATTGCCATATCGATATTTTCTTACATCCCTATGTTTAACACTGCATCTATAGGCTCATGCATGCCCTCCTGCTCAGGACACCTTTGTAAAAGAGATCCTTGTTAAATAAATAAAAACAGTAATATTAATAAAAACTTATCAAATTTGTTTGTGGAGATTATGAGACAAACTGTGATCCATCACAGATTTGCCCCCCCCCCCCCCCCCCCCAAAAAAAAATAATTATCTTCACCTTCCGGGGGGGGGGGGGGGGGGGGGGGGCTTAGATGGATGCTTTGAAAGCTTCCATAAGGGTTAAAACTCCTATAGCAGCAGTGAAAATAATAATATGTACATACGTTTTTATTTGAATTATGCGTCTATACACATCTTTCAGCCCCATTAAATGAAAACAGAAATGGTGGGATCATGTGAAAACAAGAAGTGTGTAAGTGTGTGTTTCAGCTGCATGAAACTCTCCTTGATGGTGTGTTTAGATGTGATTTAATGAACAGTAAATGCGTGAGAAGAGGACCACAGATTTTTCATTTTTAGAGCAGTCAGAAACTTTAATGGTTGATCTGATTATCTGAGTGTGTTGTTATTCCTCTGGCTTGTGTCACATGACTTGGGCTGGAGCCAGACTCGATAAAATTAAACTCGATTGTTGACTTGGGTCTGTTGACTTGAAAGACTTGAGTTTTTTGACAGAGTGATCACAACATCAACTAGGAAGTGCACTGTCATCATTCACACTCATTAGTTTTGCTTTTGGTTCTACTAAATGGACACTAGGGGGTGCTAAAAGCAAGCCAAAACTGCCTAGCTTCCCTTTGAGTCAACTTGCGTTTGTTGTTTTTCTGTCCAATAAATGCACAGATTTAAAAATAACTTTTAGTTTTCTAACTTATAAAAATTGAATTGCAAAGCTGGTCAGATGACTTGTTCGTGATTGACTTAAACCTCTGCTGTGGTGCTTTTTTATGACCCAACACAAAGGAAACAGTGTAAACAGATTTTTAGAGTGGTTTTCTTTTAAGAAAAGGTTATATATAGTTATTATATTTCCTGTTGCAAAAAGCTCTTTGAACAACCTCAGTTTGGAGAAAAATAGATTCTAACAGTTTAAAGAGCTAGCAGCTAAGAGGTAGCCTGGCCTGCCAGACTCCTCCTCTTTCTTCTAAAGATGTTTGTGCTGTCACCAGACTCCATTTTTACTACAGCTAAAAAAAACTACTGCGTCACGGACGTCACACACAGCGATGCTCAGTTTCTCATAAACAACGAAGACAGCGGTGGAGTTCACTGCGACTCTTTCCTCTGTTCTAAATGACCCAAATGTCTTTACAACCACAAGTAGAAGCGCTAAAAGCATTCCTTAAAAAAATAAAAGATGTTTGCGCCGTTGCCAGACACTATTTTTTTTACTACAACTAGAAAACTACAGCGTCGTGCGGTACAGTCAGGATTTCCGTCTTTTTTCTGATTGACCATTTTTGAGCTGCCTAGTCCCGCCCCTCAAGTGCCTCTCTGCCTGTGAGTTACCAGATTCCTTCTCTGTGCAGAATTAAACTGAGGATGAGTGTGGCAGGCCAGGCTAGCTAAGGCCTAGTCCACACGTAGCCGGGTTTTTTTTTAAACGAATATCCGCCCCTCCAAAAACTTGCATCCACACCACCTCGTTTTAAAACACAACTCTGTCCACACGTACCCGGATAAATACGTTGTTAAGGACATGCCAGACCTGTAGGCGGCAGTACTTCCCCCGTTCTTAACCTCGTCCTTCGTCTGTGGTCTTCCGCAAGGAGCAGTAATTCCTCTTGCAAAAACAAACAAGCAAAAAGCGCTTGGACAATTGATAAAGCGAGCGCAGCTCTGAGGGCATCCATGATGCCGGCTAGTGTAAACACAGGTCGCACACGTGATGTCAGCATTTTTTTTGTCGCGGAAAGTGACGTTGCGGACCTTAAAACTCCGGTTTTGTCTGTCCACACGCAGACACCCAAAACGGAGAAAACGCAGATCTTCACTTTGGCCGGAGTTTTTAAAAAGATCCGTTTTCGTGTGAAAAAACTCCGTTTTCGTGTGGACGACAGGCCAAAACGTAGAAAAATATCTACGTTTTGGCAGATCCCCGGCTACGTGTGGACAGGGCCTAAGAGGGGCCAACAGACCCAAGCAGATTTCTGTGTTCTTAATCTTTAAAATGTTAAAGCAGTTCATCTGAAAGTATTTTGCAGAATCAGCATCGTGTTTATTTAAGCAGCAATGTATTAATTATGCAGCAGAACAGAGAACCAGAATTTCTACGCTAGCTGCTGTTTGAGCTTGTGAAAAACACAGGCTCCTTGCCAACAATCATGTGAAATGTAAATGTAAATTGACAGAAAAAAAAATGTTTTTGAAAATGCTAATTTATTGACCTATTTCTACAGTTTGTCAGATTTCACTATCATTTGAAGTAGGCCGAATGTTTTATTGTCACTCGGGGTTCTTGCAGGTCCTCTTTTTGCATTTGATCAGAGCGCATTATTTTCTCAGTTACTTTGTCTATCAAAAGCAAATCTTATTTATGTTTGATATAAGCAGCACATTAAAGAACAGCGAGAAATCACAAACTTTGAGGTTAACCATGATTATTGAGTCATTTTCTGTCAGCTCCCTCGCTGGATCAGATTTCCTGCCGTGTCTGCTTTAGCTGCCATCATGTAGATTAGACTCGTATCAGCTTGATACGGCATCCACTCACTGCGAAGTGCTGAAGTGTTTTCTTGTCGTGACAACCCACGGTTATCAAACGCTTTACGGAAAACAGCTTTGTCTTGTATTTTTCGTTCCACTAATCTCATCATTTTGTTTCCCCCCTCAGGTCAGTGTGTTGGAGCGTCAGGTGATAGATTTCTTGGGCTACCAGTGGGCTCCCATCCTGACCAACTTCCTACACATCATCATCGTCATCCTTGGGCTGTTTGGCACGATTCAGTTCAGGCCAAAATATGTTACCGGAGTGAGTTTTACACACTTACTCTCATTTGACACAGTTATTTTTAATGTGTGTGATTGTGTGTTTGCCAGTGTTGAAAACATAGGAACTAGCTTTAGCAACTTCTCAGACTCTCCTAGCATCCGCAAGAATTATAGATTCACCCATGCACCAATATTCACCATGACTTGCTTAATCTGTGGCAAATCTGAATCCATCCATCCATCCATCCATTTTCTGAACCCGCTTTGTCCACGTAGGGTCACGGGGGGAGCTGGTGCCTATCTCCAGCGGTCAATGGGCAATCAGGCGGGGTATACCCTGGACAGAGAGCCAGTCCATCGCAGGGCCAAAGCTGAATCTCAAAGCCTAATTAATAAATTTAAAAGTCAAATTCACTCACTTTTTCAATAAATCTGCAGTGGTCTCTAGTATCAATGAATGCCTTTTGAGTTGGTCTTTGTGGAAAAAAAAGCTCTGGCGCTCCTGTTTCAGGAAGTAGGAGTTCGTTGGAGAAGTGGGGGCTGGAAAACGTCTTGCTTCTGATTGTCTAACAGCAACATGACTCTTCTACTTTGTTTGCTCTTTTTTCTTAGAGAAGAAAAAAATGCTAATTAGATGTTTTTTTCTCCACAAATACCACAAGCCTGAACATGTTCCACCATGTTGTGGAGTTGCTAGTGCTAATATGTTAGCTTTTACTAGCAGAGACGCGCTCTGCTCTCTCCTGGCTGCAAAATCAAGACAGACCCCCCCGGTCGCACCCCAAGGTGGGCGAGGCCATGAATGCTAATTTTCCCTGTGACGTAGAAGACACTGGCTCTGGAATAAACGTGAACCACAATTTTTTTTTAGATTACCGCTATTCTTAATTTAGCCGCAATTCAGTTTAAGTCACTCAGACTAGCCTTCAGCTTATTAATCTCTATTTTTCCAAGCTGAGGTTGTTAAAAACTGTCTACACCAGCTACGATACTGGGTGTTTCTCAATGTCAAGGCGCCTGGCCTTGCAAAGCGACGTCTTGCGAGGCCAGGCGCCTTGTTTACGAGGACACTGTCCGTCCTTGGTCAAAGAAAATGGCTAAATGGAACAGACTAGCATCACGTAACCGCGGCTTTCACGGCACTCACGTAACGTCACGTGACACGGGAGACAACATTATATTTTATACGTATAAGTTTCAATGTAAATATATAACGAGCCTTTTACTTTTTAAATTGTGTATAAATTTGTTAAATTAAATATATAAGTGAGTTACTACCTGCTAGCCACCGAAGCTGTAACTACTAAGCAACTAACCAATCACAGATACCTTCTTTGGATCTAAAAAAAACATTTGAAATTAATTTTCTTTTTTTTAAACTTGAAATTTGCCCCCAAAGTAGCTGCCGGCTTCTGATCCGCCATCCTTTTGAAAATACCGCGGTGTATTCTGGGTAATTTTTGACCAAGGCTAGGCTACAAGACACTCCCCGTGTATCCTTGCTCAGCTAGCTAAACGGCTAGCAAACGGAGAACACACGCCTCGGTAGAACATGAACATTGGAACACGTCTTGGCGGTTACTGATGACGTATCACCTAGGCAACCAGGGCGGGGCCAAGACATCGAGGCGAGGTTCCTTGAGATTGAGAAACACCAACTGGCATCTCATCACATTTTCACCAAACCCCCCCTTCAAAACACCTCTTAAGGTATGAGTGAAACTTGAGTCACGGTTCATTCTCAGTCCTGAGAGATCTCGTCTAAGACGGCTCTTTTATTCACGCGTACAAACAATCTCAAGCGAGGGGATTCAGACAATAAAAGCTGAATAAACATACACACAAACACACGAAGCGCTGCTATCTATTGTCTCTCCCTGTCTGATTTGATTCAGAAGATTGGTTACACCCTGCACTGTTGTTTTTCTTTCTCTGCATCTTAACATCTAAAGTGAAGCCTCCCTCTGTCTTTTTCCCCCTTTTTCCAGAGGCAAGACAAGAACACAAATTCTCTTTCTTTTTAATTCTTCAACAAAAGGCTTGTCAAATCTTGTTCCTGTCTGACTTTCTTTCCCCTGTCTGCCTTTCTGTCTGTCTGCAGTACGCAGCCTGGCTGGTCGTGTGGATGACCTGGAATGTTTTCATCATTTGTTTTTACCTGGAGGTTGGAGATCTGTCCAGAGTAAGGAAACACCATTTTTTACATCCTTGTCAGGTCGTCTTCTGTTCATGTCTGGAATGAATACCAATCTCCCTGCACAAAAACTAAAACTAGAGCGATTACGGCGCTGATGCATGTGGGGCTTTCTGGAGGAAAGCAGTTTCTCCATCGCCTCATTTACACTTTGATTCTAAGAGTTTCACATTCAAGACGGAGGAAGCAAGTGATGGATAAATCCCACGAAAAGGCCAAAAGCACTCGTGCATTGATCCTTCTAACAAGTATTGCCTTTTAGCCTCATATGTCTCACCACGATGTGCTTCAGACCTCATTTGTTGTCCGAACGCTCTTATGAGCTGCACTCTTTTAATATGGATAATCATCAGTACAGGCGTGCTATCGCCGGTCCAGTCTGGATTATTATGCAGAGTTTAAATAAACAGTATTCTCCTTTCTAAGTAGTGCTTTTGAAAATCTGCATTCCCCAGTCGCGTAGCCCCAAAAAATACTGTACTTTTAAAAGATGTTTATCTGTGAGCTGAGGAGCAACAGGGATTGGGAAATAATGAGATTTGAATTATTTAATGTTTTTGGTCTTCAGTAGGAGTTGAGTGCTTGATAGTCTTTGATGGTTTCAGAGTACACACAACTCAGGATAATTAAATTACAAAAATTTATGTTAATTTATAACAATGAGTTTATAAAATAAATTAAACTGACGCTTGTCACACTGTAAGAAAGGACATGTTGAATTAACCATCATACAGGTGTGTTTTTGTGAATAATTTGGGCTACGCTAATGCAATTTGTCTTTTTTTTTACAGGATGTGTATTTTGGGGGAATTACCAAAATAACTTTTTTAAATTCCCTTACTACATTTAATATAATGCTAAAATTATTTTATAACATTCCTGCGCCTTAGTCATATTTTTGCACCATGTAAATCTATTATTATTATTATTATTATTATTATTATTATTATTATTATTATTATTATTATTATTATTATTATTATCCATCCATTTTCAGCCACTTATCCGAGGTCGGGTTGTGGGGGCAGGGAGGCTCAGACTTCCCTCTTCCCAGCCACTTGGGCCAGCTCCTCCAGGGGAATTCCAAGGTGTTCCCCGACCAGCTCAGTAAGGTAGTCCCTCTAGCGCAGGGGTGTCAAATTCCGGTCCTCGAGGGCCGGTATCCTGCATCTTTTTGCTGTTTCCCTGTTCCCACACAGTTGATTCCCAGTGCAGCAGCTCATCAAGATCCCAAGGCGTTCCCTGGCCAGGTGAGAGACATGGTCCCTCCAGCGTGTCCTGGGTCTATCTTTAAGTCTCCTCCCAGTTGGACGTGCCCGGAAAACCTCATCAGGGAGGCGTCCAGGAGGAATCCTTACCAGATGCCCGAGCCACCTCAACTGGCTCCTCTCGATGTGGAGGAGCAGCGGGTCTGCTCCGAGCCCCTCCCAAATGACCGAGTTTCTCACCTTATCTCTAAGGGAGAGCCCAGCCACTCTTCGGAGAAAACTCATTTCGGCCACTTGTATCCGCGATCTCATTCTTTCGGTCACTACCCAAAGCTCATGACCATAGGTGAGGGTATGAACATAGATCGACCGGTAAATCAAGAGCTTCGCCTTGTGACTCAGCTCTCTCCACCACGACAGACCGGTACAACGCCCGCATCACTGCAGATGCAGCACCAATCCGCCTATCGATCTCATGCTCCAGTTTTCCCTCACTCGTGAACAAGACCCTGAGAGACTTAAATTCCTCCACTTGGGGCAGCACCTCATCCCTGACCCAGAGAAGGCATTCTACCCTTTTCCAAATCAAGACCATGGTCTCAGATTTAGAGGAGCTGATTCTCATCCCAGCTGCTTCACACTCAGCTGCGAACCGCTCCAGCGAAAGCTGAAGATCATGTTCTGATGAAGCCAACAGGACCACATCATCTGCAAAAAGCAGAGACCTGATCCTCCAGCCACCAAAACGGATGCCCTCCACACCTTGGCTGCACCTAGAAATCCTGTCCATAAAGGTTACAAACAGAATCTTTGACAAAGGGCAGCCTTGGTGGAGTCCAACTCTCACTGGGAACGAGCCCGACTTACTGCCGGCAATGCAGACCAAGCTCTGACACCGGTCATACACAGACCTAACAGCCCGTATCAGAGGGCCTGGTACCCCATACTCCCGGAGTACCCCCCACAGGGCCCCCCGAGGGATGCGGTCAAACGCCTTCTCCAAATCCACAAAACACATGTAGACTGGTTGGGCAATTTCCCACGCACCCTCCAGGATCCCCCTAAGGATATAGAGCTGGTCCAGTGTTCCACGGCCAGGACAAAAACCACATTGCTCCTCCTGAATCTGAGGTTCAACAATCCGACAGACCCTCCTCTCCAGAACCCCTGAATAGACCTTACCAGGAAGGCTCAGGAGTGTGATCCCCCTGTAGATGGAACACACCCTGCGGTCCTCCTTTTTAAATAAGGGGACCACCACCCCGGTCTGACAGTCCAGTGGGACTGCCCCTGATGCCGCGTCAGCCAACACAGCCCCACAACATCAAGAGCCTTAAGGAACTCCGGGCGGATCTCATCCACCCCTGGAGCCTTGCCACAGGAGAGCTTTTTAACCACCTCAGTGACCTAAGCACCAGAGATTTGAGAGGCCAACCCAAAGTCCCCAGGTTCTGCTTCCTCACTGGAAGACGTGTCAGTGGGATTGAGGAGGTCTTCGAAGTATTCTGCCCACCGATCCACAACGTCCTGAGTAGAGGTCAGCAGCACACCTTCCCCACTATAGATAGTGTTGGTAGTGTACTGCTCTCACCACCAGGTAGTGGTCAGTTGACAGCTCCGCCCCTCTCTTTACCCGAATGTCCAAGACATGCGGCCGCAGGTCAGATGAAACAACAACAAAGTTGATCATCGAGCTGCGGCCTAAGGTATCCTGGTGCCAAAAGCACATATGGACACCTTTTATGTCAGAATATGGTGTTCATTATGGACAATCCATGACTGGCACAGAAGTCCAATAACAAAACACCACTCGAATTCAGATCAGGGGGCCGTTCTTCCCAACCACACCTCTCCAGGTCTCACTGTTGTTGCCCACGTAAGCGTTAAAGTCCCCCAGCAGAACGAGGGAGTCACCGGAAGGAGCACTTTCCAGCACCCCCTCCAAGGTCTCCAAAAAGGTCTCTCTAATTTCCCTCTGGGATTAATAAAGTATCTTTGATTTGATTGATTAATTGGTCAGAGTTGTAGTTTGGTGCATAAGCACAGACCACAGTCAGAACCCGTCCCCCCACATGTAGGCGGAGGGAGGCTACCCTCTCATTCACTGGGGTAAACCCCAACTTACAGGCACAAAGATGGGGGGCAACTAGTATGCCCACCCCTGCTCTGCACCTCTCAGTGGGAGCAACTCCAGAGTGGTAGAAAGTCCAACCCCTCTCAAGGAAACTGGTTCCAGAGCCAGAGACATGCATTGAGGTGAGTCCGACTATATAGTCGGAACCTCTCAACCCCACACACCAACTCAGGCTCCTTCCCCACCAGAGAGGTGACATTCCATGTGCCAAGAGCCAGCTTCTGTAGCCGAGGATCAGATCGCCAAGGTCCCCGCCCTCGACTATCACCCGTCACACACTGCACCCGACCCCTTTGGCCCCTCCCACGAATGATGAGTCCATGGGAAGGGGGAGCCACGTTTCCTCTTCGGGCTGTACCCGGCCGGGCTCCATGGGTGAAAGCCCGGCCAACAGGCGTTCGTCAATGTGCTCCACCTCCAGGTCTGGCTCCTGGGTCCCTCGCCCGGTGACCCACGTCCGGGCGAGGGAACACGGTTTCCATTTATATAATTCATCATAAGAGGTCTTCGGGCTGCTCTTTGTCTGATATCTCCCCTAGTTACCGGTCGGTAACAAGACGGCGCCTGCACTTGGCTGAGCCGCGGTCACCAGACACTTTTTCAAACTTTTCTCCACTAACCTCCTCTCTTCCACCTTGCTCCTGTCTGCGATCCTCTTCAGTAGTGTCCCTGCTACTATCTCCTATGATCGCCAGACTCTTTTTTTTCCTTCCGTTCGTTCACAATCGCCCAAGATGCATCGAGGACGTACCTCCGTTTGTTTATCTGAGTGGCGCACTGGCCCGGAGCCAAACAACGATCCTAACCAGGACGCCTCCAGCGATGTTTACCCTGTCCCGGGAAAACGTCGGAGGAAAAGAGGTAAACAAGCAGGAATCCAGGTGAGAATAAGACTTCTCTTAAAGCGTGGTTTATCTAGTAAACATCGGCGTGATCTTCTAGCTTCTTTTCCTTTGTTTGGCGACTTGAGCTTCACTTCCGCTGTCCCGCCAGGCCGCGTTGAGGCGCGGTTTCTCCGTCCCAAGTTTTTTAAGGTCGGCTTATCCTCATTCCTCAGTGGTTTCTCCTGTTCCCTCCATAAGTGGTTTTTATAAACACCGTGGATCTAACCCTGCTAATTAATGTCTACTAATTCCAGCTGTTTCTGTAGTTTCTGATTCCTCCACCTCACTCAGCATGGCTCTATGAAATACCCGCTCTGTTAACAATAAGGCCTTCCTGCTCAATGATCTAATTCTCTCTAAAAACCTGGATTTTCTGTTTCTGACTGAAGTTTGGCAGCAAACATCTGATTATTCTGGTCTGATTGAACTCTGCCCGAGTGATTATTCTTTTCTTAGCCAGCCCCGGGGTTCTGGTCATGGTGGAGGCCTAGCTGTTGTTTTTAGAGACCATCTTCCATGTAGCTCTACAACCTCTGGTCACTTTGCTTCCTTTGAACTGCTGCTGATTAAAGTCGGGCATAAGGACCCGTTCTGCTGTGCTGTGGTCTATCGTCCACCTGGTCCAAACAGTTCTTTCCTTCAGGAGTTTAGTGACTTTCTATCCTCCACTGTGAAGCTGTCCAGACTGGTGATTGTTGGTGACTTCAACATCCACGTTGATGATCCCTCTGATCACTTTGCCAGGAAATTCTCCAGCCTTATGGACTCCTTCATCTTTACCCAGCATGTTTCTGGCCCCACACACACCAAGGGCACACTCTAGACCTTGTTTTTACCCTGAGTCTAAATGCTGACAGTGTTTGTCCTGAGGATGTTTATATTTCAGATCACCATTGCATTTTCTTTAACTCGTCAGTTTCTGCATCCCCACCTCCTGCTCGCCGTATGGTTAGTTCTCATTTTCTTAATGAGAGCACAGCTAGAAATTTTTTTGCTGCTTTTGATCCACCCTGTTCTTCTGATAATGACCCAGATTCCTTAACTTCTCAGTTTAACAAGCACTGCCTCTCCATTCTGGACAACATCTGTCCTGTCAGAACCAGATCAGTTCCTGCAGTGAACCCTACTCCCTGGTTTAATGACAGCCTTCGCAGCCTAAAGCGCCAATGCAGAAAAATTGAGCGCTTGTGGTAGAAAACCCATCTCCACGTCCATCTGCTGCACCTAAAGGATCTTCTGACATCCTTTAGCTCTTCAGTCAGAGATGCTAAGGTTTCCTATTTTTCCAACCTGGTGTCCCAGAGCAAAGGGAACCCCAAGGTGCTGTTTAACACCATCAGCAGCATCGTCTCTCCTGCCACTCCTACAGCCTCCATCCACTCTGTTGCAGACTGTGAGAACTTTCTGTCTTTCTTTGTGGACAAAGTCACTAAGGTTAGCTCTAGCATCTCTCCTTCAGCCTTATCGCTGCCTCTCCTGACTCCAACCAGGCCCATCATCCTAGATAGCTTTGCTCCTGTTTCTTTGCCTGAGTTAACCAAACTAGTTAACTCTATGAAGACCTCTGCATGCCCCCTCCGCATCTTACCCTCATCTTTGTTTAAAAGTGCTTTTCAGTCCATTGGTCCCAGCGTGCTCTCTATAATTAATGCTTCTCTGGTCTCTGGTCAGGTCCCTGCTTACTTTAAGAATGCTGTAATCCACCCACTTCTTAAGAAAACGAGTCTCGACCCCTCTCTCCATAGCAGCTTCAGACCCATCTCTAAACTTCTGTTCATCTCCAAGATCTTGGAAAAGGTTATGGCTTGATGAACATAACATCTATGATAGCTTCCATTCAGGTTTTCGTGGAGCTAATTCTACTGAAACAGCTCTTCTTAGGGTCTCTAATGACCTTCTGACTCACAGTGATGCAGGGGACTGTTCTGTTCTGGTCCTGCTGGACCTGACTGCAACATTTGACACTGTTGACCATCACCTGCTACTGGAGAGGCTGAGAGACTGGGTAGGCCTATCAGGATCTGCTCTGGAGTGGTTCTTTTATCTTTCTGAGTGCTCCTTTTCTGTGGCCGTCTCCAAGTTTAGGTCCTCCGCCACCTCCCTTTACTTATGGTGTCCCACACGGTTCTGTGCTGGGGCCTCTGCTCTTCCTCCTCTATCTGCTTCCTCTTCAGCACATCCTGAGCTCCTTCAAAGGAATCTCCTACCATCATTATGCAGATGACATCCAACTGTACATCTCCTTTAAGCCCCATGAGATGTCTAAGCTGCAGCTGTTACACACCTGCTTAGACTCTATCAAAACCTGGATGTCTGGGAGCTTTCTTCAGCTGAATGAAGATAAGACTGAGATCCTCATCTGTGCCTCAGACAAGCTGGTTCCCAAAGTCAGAGACTCTTGGTCAGCTTGCTTCTCACACCAAACCTTCTGTCAGGAATCTTGGCATGACCTTTGACCCAGCTCTCACCCTGCATTCTCATGTCAGTTCTCTTGTTCGCTCTTCCTTCTTCCATCTCAAGAACATTGCTAAGCTGAGTCCTATTCTGTCCCGCTCTGAACTTGAGACAGTTCTCCACACCTTCATCTCCTCACACTTAGACTACTGTAACTCTCTTTTCACGTGTCTGAGCAGAACCTCCCTAAACTGTCTACAGGTGGTTCATAATGCCTGTGCTCGGCTTCTGACCAAGTCCTCCAAACACACCCACATCACCCCGCGTCTCCTCCAGCTTCACTGGCTGCCAGTCAACTTCAGGGTTCATTTCAAGATCCTTGTTCTGGTCTAAAGGGCCTTACATGGACAAGCACCATCTTACATTGGTGATCTTCTTAGTCCCTACATCCCCAGCAGGTCCCTGAGGTCCAGTGATCAAAGCCTACTGGATGTGCAGCGCACCAGGCTAAAGACCAAAGGTGACAGATCATCTGCTGCTGTGGCCCCCAGACTCTGGTCCTCTCCCCCCCTGAGTCTGAGATCAGTGGACTCAGTGGTCTCCTTTAAAAAGCAGCTGAAGGCTCACTTGTTCAAAGTGGCTTTTGTATGACCTTCTTCACCTCTCTCTCTTTATTCTGCTCTCCCCACCTATTCCACCTTCCTCAGGATCCACTGATTTCCCTCTTCCCTGTTCACTTTCTCTCTTTCTTAACATTTTTTAATCATAATTGTCTATTTTTGCTCATTTTAAATATATTTTTAACCATTTTCTAAATTATTTTTTTATATTTTTACATTTTTTGTTTTTGTGAAGCGCCTCGTGATTTTTATCTTGAGAGGCACTATAGAAATGATATCTTCTTCTTCTTCTAGGACCTAGGTGTATAAAATGCATAATTTTAAATCTTTAGAGCTCTAGAGATTGTCAACTTTTTTTTGTTCCAGAATTTGATCTAAAGGTGTCCAAACCTTTGCACAGCTGATGTTAGGCAACTCTTTTCAGAAGCCTCGCTTCTCTGCGATTACATTTTCTTTCATTTTAAATAAATATGATCAACTGTTACAATTGATTAAAGCCAATCAGGCCCTCCGTATAGAGCAGAAATCAGCTGATTGTGCTTGATTACACCGCTCTGTGTGAGGCGAATTTTTCCCACCACAATTTGCTGTGATTTACTCGTTCTGCTGAGCGGTTATATAACGCGTCTCCTGTTGGTTTGTTAAATCGCATCAAATTGCAGTCACCACAAACACACATTATCTTATTACTCGCTGCAACACTTCTCCCATCTTTCCAATCACCATTATCTTTTGTCAGAGTGTTTGAGTTTGAGTAAACAGCGCAGGAGTGTTTTATTTCTCTGTCAGCCCCTGCTCTCTTAAGGTTCCTGATTTAGTTCAATACACTCATACCCGCTTTGATTTCCTTTCACACCCACGCTCTTTGAGCCTTGTAAAGTTTAGTTACTATCCAGACGATAGCTAAAAGTTTTACAGCGAGTCCTCCACCTTTTGTCTGTGCTTCATTGATCTCTGGTTTCAGTGGCATTTACAGCTTCCACTGTCCCCGCTGGCCAGCTGTCATAAAACCCACCTCGCCTTTGTGGACAGACAGCCGCTGCTCGGGTTAGACTTTTAATCACAACAGAAGTAGAAGTCCAGTCTTCTAGTCTAGATAGAGCCTTCCTGTACAGTAAAAACATGGTGGCTTATCAGCTAAGATACCAGAAAACCTCATTTAAAAGGCTTTATCTCCCCCGACAAGAATCTACACATCTGGCTTTTAATAACCACAAAGCAGCCCGTTAATTAGCAACGCATTTATCAATTACCTTCTGACCAATTAGAGAGAAGTGTAATGAATCAAGAGGGTAAATTTTCACCATTGAATTGACGCAGCGTAACCTTTCATACACGCCAGAGCTGCAAAGTCAAGGTCACGCCAGCTGGAGTATCCAGACGCACAAATCAACGTTTTGCTCACTTATTGTTCTTCAACGCAGACATAACCTCACTCGGAATAAAAGTGAACCCACACGAATTCTACAAGGCTTAACAACTTATAAGTTAATTAATCATATGGTTGAATGAACAAGATGTTTAAATGAAATGTTTGAATAATCTGTGCTTAAATCAATGAAGTTGAAATGATCATTATGTGTTTGATTTAACACGTTAATCATTATCTACACTCATACACATCTTCATAAGAATAAGCCTTTTTTTATGACCAGAGCAGTTTCCATGCGTCTCACTCAAGGGCTCATCAACCTTGACCCAGTTAGTGAAGGAGCGGCCCGGTCCCTCTGCCCGCCCTGACTGTGTCCACCAGCTGTTACAAAGACTGAGATTCACATCCATCTTCTCCAGCTCCTCGCTGTGTTTACTGACCTGAGGGGCTAACACCACAGCGCTGCACGCGTTACACACATTTTGGATATTGTCAGGATTCTTTTTCTTCTCTCCAATCAATACAATCCAATCAATATCAAAGAAAATCAGAAAATACCAGAAAATATTAGATTTCTGCTGAAATTTGCTTCACATAACATTTGCTGTTTTAGGTCATTAATATTAAAATTGTGGTTATTTTATTCTAAATTGACCGAATGTCTCTTTTAGCTAAACAAACTGAATATTATGATCCATATAACATACTAACATATTTTAAATGATTAATTATGAAAATAACTGAAACCCTAAAGCCAGGACTTGTAAACTAAGCTGCATTCTCCCTTTTATTTGAAGTCACTCAAACATTAATCACAAACAGGTTTTATCCAATGAGGACCAGCGTATTTAGACACTTCCACTCACATCATAAATGATGTCAGTGTGCTTGTACAGGACTCTTCGACTTAACGGGATTTCACCCAACCAGTAATGAGAGATTTAGCTAGTCACAGTTTGTGCCATGGCGCAGTTCATCCAATCAGCGCGAATCTGTAATGCACCAAACATGGGTGTGTCTGCAGAACTAGAAAACTGCCTTCCTGCAGTCATCGTGATCTCTAAAACTAACAATGCTAGGTTTATAAAAGTCTCACATCACAAGGTTGACTAGTTTTGCTAAATTAAGGTATATGTGATGTAAACATTAAACTCAATAATGTTGGTGAAATCACATGAACACCAGAGCTGCCATATTTGGTCATACTCCCTGAACAAGTCAAGTGTATGTATTTAGGTAAAACATTGTTTATTTTTTTAACATAATCTTCAAATTGATGGTAAAAATTAGGGCTGTCAAACAATTAAAACAATTAACTAATTAATCACACAATTTTCTGTAATTAATTGCGATTAATCACAATTTATCTGATCATTTGCCTGGCTGCTCTTACACTTTTTTCCAACTTTATATTTCTCAGTGAAAAAATAAGTTGTCACACACTCCATGGAAACTTTCAGAGAATCCACAAATAGTGGCTTTCAAATGGTCTTGTTACTTTTTGCAAGTTTAGAAAAGCAGCAGATGAGACAGCATGTCTGATAATTTAGTTTTTCATCTGATAATATTAGAACATGTCAGTGATACTCCTGGACAGGGTATGGATTACACAGAGGCTTCTGGGGAGCCCAGTTATAGGGGTAGGGGGTGTTCTGTTTGGCCTTGGCCCCCAAAATGCCTTGAAACGGCCCTGGGTGTGTGACTGAGTTTTGAATGTGATCTGAATTGTATCAAATGTATAAATACTACATGTGTATAACTTGTTGTTTTATACAGGTAAAAACGTGTAGTGGGGATAAATCTACCTACATTTTACTTTTCAACACTTTGTTTTGTTTTCTTGTTTTTATTTAACTATTTTCCTGTCCTGTCTGTCTCTCATCTTCCTGCATCTCCTCTAAACTCTCCAGAAAAACTGCTGCCTGGATTCTTACTTTTTCACCTCATCAGTTACTTCTGAGCAGATCAAAGGGATCTCCTGACTGCAAAGCGGAGAGCGCGTTTCGATGCTGCGTCAGTGAGGTGAAATCACCGCAGCACAGGTGACGAGCTCCGCAGTAGCAGAGCGCTTCAGGCACAAATAAGTCAGAAAGTAGAGAAGCGGACATGAACGATCGTGTGATCGTGGATCCATGCTAGCAAGATAGCATGCTAGCAAGATAGCATGCTAGCAAGCTTTCCCTCCTTCTCTTTTTCCTGATGCTGCTGCTTCTTATCATTTCCATCAGGTCAGACACCTGCACAGCACAATGCTGTGCCCTCGTTCAGAGCCGCTCATGAGTTTGAGATGTCGGATTACGTAAAATTAAAAAAACTGCGTTAATAACGTTAATTTTTTTAACGCGTTAAACATTTCACATTAATTAACTAAATTAACGTGTTATTTTTCACAGCACTAGTAAAAATAATAACAAAACTTAAAATGTGAATGTATTTGCAGTTTTAATGAAGATTTCGATTAAAAAAAACAGAGGGGGACATCTATTTCCCCGGCCAGTCTCACCATCTGATATTCTGGAGGAAAATAAATGTTTTGAAAACTGTTTAATAAAAGAAAACGTTTATTATATACCTCAGTAACACCCTGGGATGGAAGTTTAAGTTTGAAATGAGTTGAATGAGTGTTCTGTAAAGGGTTATATAACTGGATGTCTATCATTCCATTAAAGCTTTAATTTTTGGTTTTATTTTAACTCTGTCCTATGTGTCCTCTCTCTTCACTTGCCAGTACTATGTTTACAACAATTTACTGGTATACCGTTTAACATATAATGACCAATGTGTTTATTTGTTTATTTATTTATTCGTTTATTTAGCCAGTGTGAGTCCATTTGTGAGCAGAGTTTCAACTAAAATGCTGTTTAGGAACGACCAAATTCAAAGAACTTTTAGAGACATAAATATTTTGCAGAAAATAAACATTACAACTAAAATATAAACAAACTAAATGTTTCAGCTGGCTAAATAGATTGCTGCCGACCCCACAGAGAATCGAACCAGCATCAGCTGAGGGGAAAGCAAAACTTAGTTCAGACGATCTTGCCCCTGGACTACCAGAACCCATTTGACAGTCTTGCATGCTGTTTTACGCCACTTTTGTTGGAGCGGCTGTGGGCAGATATTCGCTAAAAGAAACCTTTTCATTTCGAGATATATTCAGACTTTGTCATGTAGCAAGTTATATATATCTTGTTTAATTGAAGCATAGAACATAGAATTAACGACTGTAAACTAGTAACAGCCGTAATTCATGTGGGTCAGGTTAGTTTGCGATAAAGTTGAAAAACAATAACGGAAGTCAGTGGGCTAGGCTGAGTTTGCGTGAATGGGCGGGGCTGACTCTGGTGCAGCTCCACCTTATGGTGCAGCTCCGCCTTTGTAGGTCTGCAGCGAGCACCCTCTCGGAAAGAGTGCAGGTTCGTATGCCTCTCCCAGTTGTCCGTTGAGGACGTCGAAGATGTGTGGATATTTGGCCTGATGATCACTGGATTTCTCCTGATTGGAGTGGGAAGATATCTGGTTTTCTGGAAATTTGGGAAGACGGGAGCGATTGGAGAGCGACCTGCACCCACGGAAAGCACCGTCCGTGTGGAGACCTCACAGACTGGGACGTTACTCGAGGTGAATCGTAAGCTGGACAATGTTCTAGCTGCGTTACCGGTATTAGTGCGCAAAATGGATGTCATCTTGGAGAGGGTCACCGGATGGTGTGGAGATGTTTAAAACCTGAATTGGCTTCACTGGAGGACTTGAATGATCAGTTACAGACTTCAAGGCAGAGAGGAAAATTATCTCTGCCTGACCCAAACAAAGTCTTGTTATCCGAATCTGACGCCATGGCAGCCTTGTGATGCCAACAACAAACCACCCCCACGAAGGACTGCAGACAGATGCTGTGACTCAAACCCCCCCGCCCCCGCCTTCGGATTGGTGGACTTCAGCCTGGGGAGGTCATCAACCTGCAGGAGTAAATGTGCTCTGTGCTCCTCCCAAGATCTCCCTCCCACCTGTGGCTACAGTGGCTGAGCGCCATACAGGGCTGCTCTCGCTGGGGAAACAGGATCCCCCCCCCCAATCCGAGTCTCATGTTGTGAACTGTGATGTTTGTGCTTATATGTTTGAGGCGGGTTTTTTTTTTTTTTTTTTTGCATAGTAAAGCTACGCCCTGCCGGGAGTAACTCTGGTATGCCTTTTTTTCCCTCCCCCAACTTATTCTCATGTTATCCTTTTCTCTCTCTATTGAGGTAGCGCGACTCGGGTTGCGAATGACCACAGTCACCAATTCTTGTCATGTGTCTTGCCCAGTATGTCTGATCTCTGAATTTTGTACTGAAACTCTAATTTCCCTCTGGGACAAATAAAGCCTTCTGGTTCTATTTCTGATATCTCCATCCCTCCCTGCACCTCACCCTCTTCATCCTCACATAATTCACTCCTCTCTGTCTTCTCGCCCCATAATCAAGTCTTTTTTTATGCCAAAGCGTCACATGAATTTGTCCTCCACACCTCCTTCATCTCGCTCTTATTTCCTTTAGTCAGGACTTGACAAACAGGAAGCATGTCCCTGTCAGAAAGGCACCCCTCCCCTTTATGGTCACTATCAGTCCATAACGTGGAGCTTTATGTGATCTGCATCATTTGATTACTTCGTTCACTCAGGCCATTACTTTGGGGTCACGACATGAAACCGATTGTGACATTCTCCATTTTTCTTCATTACAGAAATCTGTCAATCTGTTAATAAGACACAATGAAGCTGCTTTGATTTATCGGTAACTGTTGGATTAGCGCTGCAGCTTTGATGTGATTTTCAGTGAAGGGTGTTTTATCCATGAATATCCAGTTCCTGCAGTGCACCTTTAACACATCAACAATCAGACTGTAGGAAGCCGATCTACATTTGCATTAACATTCATTAGCATTACATAACCGTAGAAAATGACTTAAGCGCAAGAAATCAGTTTATTTATATCCATTTTGTTGTCCTTTTTTAAAGATTCTCCTCACAGACTTAAGTGAATAATTCCTTATATATTCTCCATCTTTTGTTTCTAAACAAGAAACAAAAAAAATGTATGCATTAATGTTTTCTGACACTTCCTGTGGAGTGGGAAGTAAACCTCCAGACAGTCAAAGACAAGAGAAGCTGAAATATGTCAGTATTTGTCGGCTTAGTGTAAAATCCTAAAGTCAGGAGAGCTGATGGACAGAAACTGGAGGAACACTCCGTTCCTCATCATGACTGGAACAATAATAAAGAGGGTTCGATGAGACAGGGTGACACTGAGTTAGCGGGGCAGCTTCTGGAGAACATCAAGATGTGTCACTGATGCTGCCTCAGAGGTAACTTTCTTCTAATTATAGAAACATTGTAGGATTTGGTCTTTTACTTTGGAAATTATTTCACTTTACAGCTCAAAAAAATCAGACTTTTTACACTGTGACTACTTTGTGCAGTAATGAGCAATCCAACCTATAACATTTTAAATATATACCGCTGTTCACATGTCCACAATCTGGTTTATCACCTGACTTGGGCCAAACAATGAGCCACTATCTGTTTATAGATGTTCCCATGCGTTAACAAAACCGATTCAGATGGTTAAACTTCTTTCTGAGAAATCCTTCGAGTTCTGCAAAGACACATCTGTTTAAATCAGATGTTTTCAAGCAAAAATCTCAACGATGGAAGACAGTGGTGCTCAACTGACTGCAATTTCCACCTCTAGCCTAGCTTCAAGTGTCTCAATGACTCTTAAATCAAAGTAATAGTTGGTAAAATATGCTATAACTTGTGATTTTCCTTTATTGGTTTTGCTAAAGCGGATGCAATATGGTCAACTTTTTAGTTTGCATCAACCATTAGCTCACTCCTGTCCAATCCTGGAATGCTACATGTGTGCTCCAACTCTCTTCTTTGTAATTTCCCTCTCATCCAACAAAGAGCATTGGCAGTATCTATGGTTAGCATTAGCTGTACCTCGGGCTAGTTTTAGCAGTGCTTGGGCTAGCTCTGCAGTTAGCGTTACCACCACCGATATTTACAAATTGCTGACGTTGTAGTGGGTTGGGACATGCGAATTCAAGGTTTAAAATGCATTAAACCAGCTTTTCTCTGAACAAATGGTTTCTCTGTGACTATTACAACATCACTAATTAACACAGGAAAGCAGGTTGGAGACAGGAAGACTTTTGGTATGCTACATTGGACACCTCCAAGCTGCCTATATGCAACAACAACAAGGCAAATGCCATTTTTAATTGAAGGACCCCTTTAAGACTCTGGTATGGTGATGGATGTTTGCTAGACCTTTAATAATTTCTGCTTCCAACTTGATCACTCAAATGACACTTTTCCACATTGTCATTTCAAATTCACGACGACACAATCCAAGGTTTGAACCGAACCCACGTTGATGCTTCACATCTGTTTAACTCTTCACTCAGATCTGACAAATGAACTGCTTTAGATGATTGGATCTTCTGACTTTTTCTGTTTAGCTTTTATCAACTTTCAGCGTTTGAAGGAACTTTTCTATCTAATGTGTATCTTTGCCTTGCACGAGGTCCCTGTGGAGCCCCAGAGGCAAGATAAGGTGTACACCCTGTCTTGACAGTAATTTGAGTTTAGGCTTGAGATTCATACCCCCATATCAGTCTGTCACACTCCCATCCTCCCTGTCACTTGCGACAGCGCTATCTCATATAGCAGCAATGCCATAAAATTAATCTTTAAAAAGATTTCTGTTGTGGCATCCCATCCCTGACACATTTGGAGAGGAGTCCGTGAAGGTAGAGCTACTGTCACTGGGTTGCCAACACACACACATACACACACACAGAGTCAGAAATTCACATCAGTTAGCTATCTCACACATACTGTACATGCACACTCCCAGACAGTTAACTGTCACTAGTCCACTATGTCAAATAAGAGATGTAGCCACCTTCTGGGCATCAGATGGCACAAACACATGGATACAGTCAGACACACACCCACTCAGCTGTCAATCATTTACCAAGGGGGTGGGCCGGGGGAACAGGAGGGGTGTTACACATGTTTTTTATGGCACACTGCGTGAGTGAAAATGTGCTTCAGAGAAGCTGTTATTCATAAGTCTATGGAAACATCAGAACATAAAGGATGAAACCTCCAAATGAATGCATCCAGATTCTGATATTGAGCTATTATACTGGTCCAGGATCAGAACACATGAGCAAAGGGAATATTGAAAAAGGAAGACAAGCAAAGTGAGGAGGAACCGCGGCCAGACTGAGAGGTTTAGACAGGTTAGTGCACATGTGTCAGACACAAGGCCCGCGGAGCATTTTTATGTTGCCCGCGAGATAAATATATAAAAGACTACAACTCCCATGATGCTTTACAGCGTTAGCGCAGAGCCAAAGTGCCCCCTCCTTTGTGTTTTTTCCAGCGTCTGCTGCCGGCGTCTGCAGCTCCGCTGTCTCGGACAAACTACACTAAAAGACTGATTCACATCAAACTTAACAGTGATAACTTAACAGTGATAACTTAACAGTGATAACTTAATGATAACTTAACAGTGATAAAACAGAAATGTTACTTGTCGGCACTAAATCTTACTATCCAAAATCCACAGCTTTACACTTCCTGTCGACAACTCCTTAGTTTCCCCCTCCCCTCTGGTCAAGAGTCTGGGTGTCATCCTCGACTCCTCACTATCCTTCCAGTCCCACATAAACAATATTACCCGGTCTGCCTACTTCCATCTACGTAACATTAACTGCCTACGGCCCTCCCTCACTACTCACTCGGTTGCCATCCTTGTCCACAGCCTCATCACTTCCCGTATTGACTACTGCAACTCTCTCCTCTTCGGCCTTCCTCACAAATCCCTCCATAAACTCCAACTTCTCCAGAACTCGGCAGCCCGCATCATTACTAGAACTCCCTCCTTCCACCACATCACCCCTGTTCTTCAGCAGCTCCACTGGCTCCCCGTCACTTCCAGAATCCAATTCAAAATTCTGCTATATACATTCAGAGCCATCCATAACCTAGCTCCCCGTACCTCTCAGACCTCCTTCATCCCTCAACCTCCACCCGTTTCCTCAGGTCCTCCTCCTCCATCCACCTCTGTCCCACCTCTCCGTCTGGTCACTAAGGGGAGCAGGGCCTTCAGTCGCTCTGCTCCCTAGCTCTGGAACTCACTCTCTCCTGACCTCCATAACTATGACTACGTTTACATGCAGCCAATATCCGGGTTATGATCGGGTTAAGGTCGGTATTCGGGTTTCTGAGTTGATCAGAATAACCCGTTTACAAGCATAAATAGAAAGAGTTACCCCTAACTTGCATAACCCGATTTAAACGCGGACGTTGGGGTAGCGTCAGGACGTATGGACTACGTCCAGACGCAATATGCGTCATTTCCGGTTCTTCTTTTTCCGGTATCCGTGAAAACAACAACATGTTTCCCAGTTCGGAAGAGATAGCGACCGCGTTTGTTTGCGCTTTAGTTTCCTCGTCACTCCAAAAGTGTGGTGCTGTGCCGCGACTCGGCATGTTGCTCCCAACTTGTTGTTTACTTCCGGTGTTCTGGCGCATACAAGACGTCTCGCTACTCACAAGACCAAGATTCCTTGCGAACAGAGCATGCGCAGAACACACGCTTTGATGGGGATATCCCGATATGCGTTTACACGACCAAACATTCGGGTTAGAAAATGGTTACCCCAGGTGTAGTAACCGGGTTTTAAAACCCGGTTATGAGCATATCCGGGTTTTTGGCGGTGTTTACAAGGACCTGCGGAACCGGGTTATTGTGAATATTCGGGTTTTAAAAGGGTTACTGGCTGCATGTAAACGCAGTGATTGACTCCCTCACTCTCTTTAAAACCAGACTTAAACCCCACCTGTTCCGTCTATCATTCCAATAGTTACTCTCTTTGCTCCAATCTGTCTGTTTGTTTTATGCTGTTCTATCTTTTATTGTTGTGTATTTTATCTCTGTCTGTAAAGTATCTTGGAGTGTTTAGAAAGGCACTGTTGAAATAAAATGTATTATTATTAAACACTCCGCGCCGAGTTTACTCAGCTATTTGCCGACGTTGAAGACCAGAAACGGAGATTCTAGCCGCTCAGTAATGTGTTCACGACTGAAAAAGAAAGTTTTCCAACTAACTTCCAGACAGAGCTGATATAACTCCAGCGAGCAGCGACACGCTCAAATCAGCATGACTCTGTGGCTGCTGTAGTTTTTATTTTTCCTCCCCGACACACAACAACGTGGTCAAGCTGCTCAGACGCTCTCCATTTAGTTTATTTTGTTGTTGGCCCGTGAGAAAAGATTTAACCTACAGTAAACAGGAAGTGGAAAGGCTGCAGATAGATTAATAGAATAGAAAATCCCTTTATTGTTCCTCAGTGGGGAAAGCTAGACGTCACAGCAGCGATGACACTTATTATAGGAGAAAAAAGGGAGAATAAAAAATAAGAAAAATGAATAAACAAGAAAACATAAATCCTGAATAGATTTTTAAAATGCTGAATATACCACAAGTAATGAATACCACTGATGCGTTTTATTTAAAATTGACTCGCTCGTGTGTAATTTGGTTATTCCACAGTCAGTGTTAATGCAAAAATAAGTTTGTTTCCAAATTAAAAGGTTCAAAATTGCATATATGTTGATAATGAAAATGTGCAAATTTGCCGTCACTTTTTCAAAAAATATTAAGTTTGGCCCGCGACTCCGTCCCAGAGTCTCATTTCGGCCCCGTGTGAGTTTGAGTTTGACACCCCTGGGTTAGGGCAAGATAAGTGTTACTGAAGTTCTGGGATGAAGTCTCGGGTGAATCTGTTGCTTTTAAGACAAAAGAAAAGAAGAAAAGACAACTGGGGCTGAAGGAAGTTTAGAAAAAAGGTACAAGTTTAAAGTTTGTTTTAAAAAACTCTAATGAGAATGGGATTTTGTCTCCGTGCAGGGGGAAACTAGAATTCAATCACATCAGCATTAACAGAAATTCTCAGAGCTTTTTCTTCTTCTGCTTGTGAAATTGTAGCAGAAATATGACACTAAATCAAACTGCAAACCACCCAATTTGTCCTTTCAGGAAAGTACGAAAAACAGATCACCGTGACCGGTTTGCATGCTAATAGCAGCTTAATTTTGCTCCCCGCAGTATTCCTTCAGCTCTGCCGATGGAGGAGATGAATGAGAGGGTCCCACACATTTAATCACGGGCGTTCTAGTTAAAACATCCACCCCGATTCACTGAGTTAATCCATCAGCTTCGACGCTGTTTGATCAATGGATGCATTTGTTGAAGTCATGGCATGAAATTGCCTTTTTTTCTTTTATCCATCAACACTTCTCTAGTGGGACCTTTCTACTAGCTAATTTCTATCTTTGAAGCCCTGAGCTATTACCAGCTGGTGATGGGATTTGATTCGTCATCGTTACTAAAAGTCGGTTCGTGTGCACCGACAACCGTTTGTTTTAGACCAAAGAAGCTGCAACACATGATGAGTTGCAATCAAATGCATGTTGTGACATCATTCCTTCATTATTCAGAATATTTTGCAGTCACTTTTCTTGACCATGATGATGCTGAAATGCTCTTTTTGGTGCATCTCAACATTTTGTACGCTAAATCTGCAGATAATTGGATTTAAATCTAAGGAATAAAACTAATCTATGTTATTTTTATTGACGTGTCACATGAAAACAGAGATTATTCTAGTGTTTAAAGGCCCACTCTCATGAAATCGTGTTTTTTGCTGTTTTTAACATGTTCTTGAGGATTTGTCTTATGCTACGGGACATATATAAAGAAATTTCAGCTTAGAATGGGATTTCTGAGTAGCTCTGCATTCAAATTGCTGTGAATCAGTAGCAGACAAAAAACTTCAGTCTAAAACTTACCGGCTTTGTTGCATCAAAAAGCCACTGAGCGGACCACAAACTCCACTACTAGAGAACAAGATGGATATTCATCAGTTTTCTACTGGGTAGCTCAACTATGCAGGGGACCTGGGTTCCAATCCAGGCTGGGCCATATGAGGTACTGGCTTAGATGTCAGTTATAACTAATACGCAGGGTCCGAAATTAACACTCGCCACTCGCCAAATGCGAGTAAATTGCTCCATTTGGCGAGTAAATTTTTGAGCTCTACCTGCCACGTGGCGAGTAAATGTTTGCACCAAATGAGTTATGTTTATCAGTCATCTTCCACGGATTTCTGATACTCCTCCCGCCTGCACGCAACGTACACAAACGTACGCGAAACACGAACGCCGCATCCAACGTGATATTCACCTATCCCATTCAATCAGTTTATCAAGTTAGCAGTTAGCTTCGTGTTAAAACTAGCAGTGAAATGTGGCGGTTTTTAACTGGAGTCAGCCAGCCTTCCAAAAGAAAACTCGTCGAACTGGAAGAAAAACCAGCAGGACCAGTGGCAACCAGAAGATTTTGTGAAAAGTGGCGAACTGGAGATGGCGGAGTCGTGAGACAATGGCTACATTATGATGGCCACGTAGCGTTGCTGCCTTTCACAGACAACTGTCCCTCGGCATTCTTCAAATATCCAAAAAATGCCCGTACTTCCAACTTTGTCTTCTTTGAGGGATAATAAATGTCCCGAGTGCTGCCGTCTCCTCTTTTGGCCATTATTTCAGCTTTAGCTTAAAGAAAGTTTTGGTCGTAAACAACAAAGTGCGCATATGCCGCCGGCCACTTCAGCAGATGATACGGTGGCTGGTAAGGGTCACCGCGCCTACACCGCGGCCACGGTAATCCACCGAGATAATTTTTTTTAAACAAGACGGTTATTATTGTTGTCAACTTTTTTACCGGGGTTTACTGCTACACCGGTTACCGTGACAACCCTAGCCCTGACACACTTTCAGATATTCTCATGGTGCAGCTGTGTTCTCCAGATATCAAGGACTATGACCCAAATGAGGCTGTAATGCTTTGGCACAAAGACGGTGTCAGAAGCAGGAGGCCAGACTTCATGGACAGAGAAAACAAGGAGTCTGACTAGATTTCAATGAAAGAGTTCATAAAAACATCTCTAAAAATAAATAAATAGTAAAAATGACAAAAGAGTTGTTTTTCTTGTTAATTAATGTTTTAATTATTTTGTCACTCTGTTTGGAATCAACATAATATAGAATAACATGCTTTAGGTGGATCTAAATCATTTAGAATTTTGGCCGGTAAAAAATATGCTTGGCCCGTAGATTTTCATCATCTACCGGCCAACTTGGCCGGTGAGTAAAAATTTTTATTTCGGACCCTGCTAATACGTATTACTGTGTGTACTGTATTATTGTACCGTAATAAGATGCCCACCGATGGTCATTAAATGTCCAAATGGAAAATGGAAAGACGTTGAATTCACGTCCAGATTAGACATCTGTTGAACTTTCATTTTGGAACAATTTGACGGGACATATATGTTATAAATATTTGTATATATTTAAATCTATATTCTGGAAGGGACTGATGTGTTAAAACAATGTAAAGCAGAGGTCACAACAGAGTGCTACAGCACCTGGCGCGCCTCCTCCCCCTGAACAGTACTGCACCATGTGTGGTTTGGGGCTCGGTCCTGGGGGGAGGGCGGAGCCGGGCTCCGAGTAGGCCGCACAGCCGTGGGAAACACGAGTTCGTTTTACGCAATTCTCACACAACTCCAGGAGATTCTGCTTCCGCTGAGCAGGCAGCCAGCAGACAACTTCAAAATGCAACGCTGAAAGATTTCTTCACGTTGGTTTAGAAAGTTTGACCGAGCTCGCTCACACACAAGCCGGTCAGAGAGGACAAAGCAGCGCCATGCAGCGGCGTGGAGGAGAGAATCTGCCACTGAGAATCTAAGCTACAAAAAGTAATCGTCTATTTTTTTTACCCAGAATGAACAAACACATTCCTGATTGTTGCTTAGAAGTAACCCACCTGCTCTGTCTGCTGCTCTGAGCTCTTCCTTTACTCCACCTGTTTGAGTCTCTCCTCCAAACTAAATTGAAGAAATCTAGCCCAGCCTGGGTTCGAACCCCCCGCATGTAAGTCGGGTGCTTTACCAGCGTGCCCTTGTCCTCCACACCATCAGCTCCGCCCACAACCCTGAGGCGAATTTTTAATGAGCTACTGCCACCACATGGAACTAAGTACAAGAAAACAGCATATGTTTTATGATCTTGGCTAAAATCGGCATAACTTTAAAGACCGCTGTGACTTATTTGAAGCAGCTAGAAAAGATTGGAACAGTTCACCTCGGGAGAATATGTCACTAAGGATGTTGACAATGATTTTTTCACTAGATTTCCTCACTGGTTTCTTTACATGGACCTTTTCTAGTCAAGTCACATGACCTCAGATATTAATTATATTTCTTTCGTTCAAGCCAGATAAACATTTCATGAAACCTAATCTGATGCACGAGCTTCACTATGTGAACTAAACTGAGAAACTTCCACATCTCTGTAAAGTCTAGACATTTTGAGTTTATGAATTGTATTCATTGATGTTGACTTATGTTTGGTAAAATTAGGATAACTTTAGCATCTTGTGGGTTTTTTTTGCATAGCAAAGCTGCCCTCCCTATGGAGGGTAACACTGCAGTGCCATTTTTCTCCCTCCACCTGAACCAATCCTCATGTAAACCCCTCTTATCTCTATTAAGGTAGCGCGACTCAGGGTTGCGAATGACCACAGTCACCAATTCTTATCATGTGTCTGATCTCTGAATTGTGTGTACTGAAACTCTAATTTCCCTCTGGGATTAATAAAGTATCTTTGATTTGATTTGATTGATTTATGGGTTCATATAGTCATACAGCTACCAGCTGAGGACCGTGACTCATCAGAAGTTGATACGTTGACTCAACCCATTAAAATCTCTTCAAACCAAAGAAAATCTGCTGAACGATTTAAGTGTCATTAACAGGTTGACAGATAGCATTTCTGCAACCTCTGTCCTTCGTGAAAATGGGATTTCCCTGCAGCGCTTTTAATTGCTCCAGCCTTTTCAAGGATCAAAGAGATCAGAACAGTTATGTTGAGGCGTTTTATTAAAAATGGTAATGGGTTTGCTATGGCTAAGGCCAGGGTTAATATCTGGAGCAGACCTCATCTCCACGCACCCTCCAGCTCATAAACAATTCCCAAACACCCCCAACCAATCTGACAGCAGCAAAAGTGCTTGGAACATTATGGGCTAAGGCCTCGTCTAACACCCATGGGAAATTATTGAAAACCGATGTAGTGAGATGCACCGTGACTGATTGTGTTGAAATGACACAGACGACGCATGGAGAGGGACGGCAGACGGAGAGAGCATGATCAAAAAAGAGCAGCAAATAGAGATAAAGCTTCACTTAAACAGGATCAAAAATTGACTTTGGACAAAACAGAATTAGATTTAGCCTCTTTTTTAAACATTTAGACAGACGCTCAGCTCTTGGTAGGTCTGTGTCAGACCATCACGTTTTATTGTGTATTTTAATCCTCTGTTTTATGTTACATTGCTGTGCTTCTTCCTCTGATTAAATGTCACTCTTGTTTTACTTGTGAAAGCTGGCATCTCACTAAGCTGCCAGGGATCGCAGCTACACAGACACAACACTTGTTTTAGGTGGAATCAGACCGAAGTGCACTGTAAAATCTGGTTAGTTACCCTTATTTGAAACAAAGCATGCAAACCAACTGCACTTAAAATAACAAGTTCATGGTAATGTGCTGGATCTGCTAATACTCACAAAGTAAAATGTACTTAAATGCTAATTCCTATAACTAAGACAAAGTAGTAGTAATTGTAAATGTTCTTAATGGTGTTGAACTTAAATTTTTAAGTAGCAGTAAAACGTCGGCACATTTCTTAGTACTTTGTACTGGTTTGTCTTAGCTATATTAACTCATTCACTGCCAGCCGTTTCCTGATCGCTAACGGCCTTCGCTGCCAGCATTTCTCACCGTTTTTACTGTTTTTTTTAAGAGTCACAGAACGTTGCGCGCTAGCATGATGTCGATGCCAAAACAACCAAAACAAAGAGGAGACTCACCTCTTACATCAGGAAGAAGCCGCGTGCTTCAAGCGTTATCCGTTCTTTCATAATCCGTTGTCGAATTGTGATCGGCAGACGCTTTTCCGGTTCGCGCCTCACTTTTTTTACAGGAACGTCCCAAAACTATCTCCTAACACATGGATGTGTTGCTGCCTGATCATGTGATCTGTGAGTTATGCGGATGAAGATCGGCTTCAGGGCTGAGATGTTTGTTCTCTCAGCGCGGGGGCTCGTTCCGATGCTCAAACAGTAAAAAAAAAATGCAAATGACGACATTATCGTCATTGGCAGTGAATGAGTTAACTTGCATTTAAGTGCATTTTACTTTGTATGCATTAGTAGCTCCAACACGAACTTACATACACCTGTGTTTTTATTATTTTAAGTGTAATTCTAACAAAGCTTTTGCAACAAGTTTCACATATTGTCTAATTACAGGGGACATTTGCATGTTACAATTTTGCAATAAAATGTCATATGTTCTATTTCTACTTCAAAGTCTTCTGTCTTTTCATGTTTTTCAACACTTTCTGGGGGGTATCTTTCTCTGTTTATATTCACACCATGATATAAGTATATGGTTAAGCATTAAATTCAATAGTGTCAAAGCTTTATTTCACAGTAAGGGAAGTATGCAAAAATACAATGAAAAATGTAAATATAAACTGTAAGGTAATGTAAACTACGTAGGGTGTTGTTTATGCACATATTTGTGCACATTGTGTAGCTGGTATACTAGCTGCAGTCAGTTATGTACAGGTATACGGATTGCGTAAATAATCCCAGTACCAACTCAACTCAAATCAGTCTTTACTTATACAGGTATAGCTCCTCACAAACATGAATCATGTCACCAATGTGCTGTACAGAAATAGAATAAAAACAGATCAAATCAACGCACAGATTATAAAGTAAGATCATTTACCGTATTTTCTGGACTATAAGCCGCTAATTTTTTCCCACGCTTTGAACCATGCGGCTTATAATGAGGAGCGGCTTTACTGAAGGTTTTCCTTCACCTGCCACTAGGGGGCGCTTTAGCAGAAAGTGAAACAGGTGGAAGTCAAACGTGGAAATCGAAGAAAGTGCTCATTTTAATTTAGCACATGCAAGCAGCCGGCACGACGAAGAATCTGTTTCAAATCCATACCCCCTCATCATGGTAACTACACGTATGAGTTCATATGATGCCGCATTTAAGTTGAAGGCCATCGATCTGGCAGTGAAGGAGGGAAACAGCGCTGCCGCACGTAAGCTTGGCATGAATGAATCCATGGTTCGGCGCTGGAGACGGCAGCGGGAAGAACTCATTCAAGCCAGCTTCACCCCGGGATGATGACAGCAACACGGACATCGCCACAGAAAAGGTATGTGACGAAGCTCTTCTGAGGCTGTTCAACTCCGACACTAAAGAAGAGGACTTTAATGGCTTTAGTGCACAAGAGGAAGATGAGAGCGAATGACTTCTTCTGGTAGACAAGTGTGTTTTATTTACTAACCAGGCATGTTTTGTGTGCAGTTGTTATTTTCTAACCATCCAGGGCTTATTAATGCTGTGTCAGCGCTGTTCTTCTCTTCTAAACATGCAAATTACCGGTAATAACGTGTCAGTGCTGTTTTTATTTTATAACCATCCAGAAATATGAATGCTATCAGTGCTGTTTTCTTTTCTACACTTGCAGGCACGTTCACCCGTGTTTAAAATTCATTTTGTTGAATTAAAACAACAACAAAAAACCTTCGTGTAGCGTCTTTCTGTCTGATTATCTTATGTTATGGTCGTACATGCGCTGTGCGCCGGAGACCCGCATGTGGCTGCTGTGCCGCGGCTTGTATTTGAGTGCGGTGTGTGTGTAGAAAGCCTTTTTTTTTTTTGTTGGTGCGGCTTATATTGAGGTGCGCTCTATAGTCCGGAAATTACGGTACATAATTGCAACAGCAAACCCACAGAGGTAAAAGCTAGTTTAAAACATTTGTCTTCAGCCTCGCTTCATAAATCGCCACGGATGTGAAAGGTCTAACAGAGAAGGGAAGCTCGTTCCAAAGTTTTGGATGGTTTTTGCTCGCTTCAGCATTCTGAACAAGCTGCAGATTAAAAAAGTAAACATGTTAACAGCCAGACAGCATGTCAAAGTGAAAATAGTGTCTATGAATAAACATAATATAAAATGACCTCATTAGCTCTGAGAACTTGAATCCATCCTGTAATGTTTTATATGGATGAAATCCAACAACCTGTTTGTTAAATCCACACCTGCCTTGATTGCTCCTCAGCTCTTCATCATTCGAGTGTTTCTTTTTTAAAACACAGATTCCACCTTGGATGACTGCATCATCACAGCTCCTTTGAGCAGATGACGACTACTCACGGAAGTGCTTGTCATTCCTGCAGACGTCGCCTCAGATTTCTTTTTTCCACTTATCTGCTCCTAGGCCACATTTTATGTTTATTTTTGACCGTGACATTGAATAGATGAGCAAACTCCACGCTGGTTACATACGTTCTCTAAGAGTGAATTAAACTTTAAAAATGGATCCCTTCCATCTTCATGAACATCCTAAACTTGGCGCCGGATGGGCCACATTTACACTGTAAGAAAGGAGATGTTGAATTCAATTAGCCACGGTATGTCGACTGGTTCCACTAAACCTAGTAGCTGAAATGTAAAAAGGAATATGCATTGACTTTTGCATAACAACATATAACAATGCATATTACTCTTTATACTTAATTTGATTAAGTAAATTCAACTTTTTTTCTTGGTGTACAGTGATCCCTCGCTACTTCGCGGTTCGTTTATCGCGGATTCACGACTTCGCGGATTTTTTTGGAGCCTTATTCAAGGGAAATTCGCCGATTTGCGGTATTTTTCACTGATTCGTGGCATTTTTCTATGCGAAATATCAATAAATTCCTGTTTTTTTCATCAATTTCATCATAAAATGCACTTTTTGTAATAAAACTATAAAAAAATCAAGTAAGAAATTTTTTTACTTGAGTTTTACCCACAAAAAGAGAATGTGATCATCCGATAATTCAATATAGTACTGTATGTCAGACTGGTCGGCTGGATTCGGGAGTTGAGCTTGTAGGGAGCGTGGTTTCACAGACGCGGAAGTGATAGCGTCGGTGAAACGCCGGCTCACGATTTAATCCAGGAAACCCCCGAGCGTTCGAGCGTCATCGAAGTGACACGGAAATACCGGGCTTTCCAGAAGTAAGTAAGATAACTTACTATGAGCTGATAGTTCGTGGGATTGATTGGTAGGTTGGAAACTCTGATCATGAATCTGAAGAAACGATGACTGAGTGGTGAGCTGGAAAGGCGACTTCCGTTTATAGCCGCGGTTTGTGATGTAGGTGCGACGTGGAGGGAATCCCCGCGAGGGGCATGCTGGGAGTTTTGGTCCATAGTGGAGGCCGGCTAGCTGGAAGAGGCTGGTCTGGGAACTTGGGTTCTGACACTGTACTGTAAATATGGTGTCCCTACTTCGCAGATTTTCACCTATCGCGGCCAGGTCTGAAACGCATCTACCGCGGTAAACGAGGGATTAGTGTACAACCGTGTTCCAGTAGCACACACAGTGAGTTCCTGCTGGAACATCATCAAAGGAAATGCTTTTCTCCAACTAAAAAGTCAGAGAATGAGTTTTTGTCATTAATTTGTTGTTATTTGAATTGTTGAACCAGCTTCCCCGATTGCAGGTATCATTAAAATGACCTCCCGTCTCCCCTGTTGACTATCAGGCAATCAGATAATAGACCTTTCAGAGAGGTCTTTTTTTCTCCCCTTCATTCTTTTACCTCTTGGGAGTGGAAGACAAAGGAAAATGCGGAGGTGGGAAATTGAGGGGAAATTGAGAGAGCAGGAGACAGGGAGAGAGAAGGCCAGAGGCATGAGGAAGGGAGAGGAGAGGAGAGGTGAAGAGGAAGGCAGGGGAAAAAAACAGATGTGGCTTATTGAAGCGGCTCTGGCCCACAGTCAGAGACAAAGACCTGAGAGCACCAGTGCACGATCCTAACAGGAAATTATAGACGGTGTGTAGTTATTGAGTGTGAGGGAAAAGAGATGATTGGAAAAGAGTCAGTGATGGTGCTTAGTAGGAAACTCACAAAAACATAAGCAGAAGTCCATGTTGCAAACCAAACAGCCCATTCATCACCGGGCAGATTAATATTTCATTATTTTATTTCCAAGCTATGGGTTCATCCTCTTAGTGGGTTAAATGCAGCATCGCAATATAAAATTCCACCAAATGCAATCAATATGTCACTGCCAGTACACAGCTGCAATTGCATTTGTTTGTATTCCACTATTGAGTAAGGAGTAATTTGAGCTTTGTCTCTAAATCTTCTGTGTACACTACATCTTGTTATATTAGGAGTATTTGGGGATTTGCAACAATAAGCTTAGTCTGCAGTGTGCTTCTGTTTTTTCACAGTTATACTATCTCCTGTTGAGATCCTGTAACAGAGAAGCTCAAAATAAACACTGTATATAGAGTGAAATATTAGATACTCCCAGGCTGGAAGGCATTGATTATGCAGTTGAGATAAGAGAGATAGCGAATATTTGATGTTTTTTTGCATATTTACCTATTTGAAGTAATATCTACTACTGAAGATTTTTTATGCACCAATTAGTGACATAACTCAAAATTGTAATATTTTTTAGAAACAAACGTTAGGGTTGAGCAAAGTAAAAAACAAGTAAGTATATTTACAAGAGCAATTCACAATAATGCTATTGTATATAGCATTATTATATATAATATATATATTATGTATAATATGTATCCATATATATATATATCCATATATATATATATATATATATATATATATATATATATATATATATATATATATATATATATATATATATATATGGGGGGCTCGAGCTCAAGTGCTACATTTTGCTTTTTTTGTTTAATCTAGATGATCTTAGCAACAGATGATTCCAAGACCACACACGAGATGAAATGAGACAGATTTAGTTTTATCTCATGGGAAGCTTATGCTAAATGTGGCAAATTATATCGGTTAATTTTTTAATGTATTATTTAATAATCAGAACACCAAACTCCATTACCTCTTCTGAGCAGCATATTAACACCTATTAAACATACAAGCCATATGAGTTGTTTTTAATCTCTTACTGGTTTTTGCATTTACTATACTAAACTATTTGTATATTGTCTACTGCTTCACATGAAAAAAAAAACGATTTTCTGGTTAAAAACCATTTGCTGCCATATTCTACAAGTGGTTTAGCACAGCTAAACGAAAAGCAGCATAGCTGAGTTCTGCTAGATTACACTTTTTAATCCCATTTTCATTACCCTCAGAAACTGAGGGAGCATGGCAGAATTAGCAGCACGGCATCCTGCCTCATGTTAATGACATTCTCCCAAATTCAGCTTTAAGCAGTGGATTACATTTGTTTGCATGCTTGTGTGTGGCTTTTAAAGAGGCTCATTAGAGAAGCACTGATGGATGATACCTTAGTGAAATAATTACCATCCCTTTCCAGGGCCCCTTTTAAAAGAGAGAGAAGAGTGGGAAAAAAACAGGAGGCAGAAGTGGGAGAGTTGTGAGAGTGAGGAATATAAAAATAGGGGCTGGGAGATATGGAGCCAGGCCGTGACAGACAGAAGGAGAGTGATGGCAAAAGACAAACCAAGAGAGGAATTTAAAGAGATTTCACTCATTAAAAAGAGGAGCAAAAGAAGGGGAGATGGCATTAATCAGAGCTCTGTGCTAATGAGGCATTTACTCATTATGCCGAAATAGAGAGAGGCCGAGGAAGAAAAGGAGGAGGTGGGGGAGGACGAACGATGGGCTGCAAAGTAAATTAATAGAAAGAAGACAAGGGGAAATAAAGAGGTTTTGGAGGGAGATGAAAGAGTCAAGAGTGTTTGAGGTGGAGGATTAAACAGATGTGAAGAATGGAAACAAAATGTGGCTTCATGCTGATCAAGAACAGATTTTCTATTGAAGTTTAAATATATCATTAGATTAAATAACAATAAGTGGTAAAATGACTAACCTTAATCCTTTCTTTCATGCTTTTTCTCCCGATAAAAAAGAACAAGAAAATCTAACTTTGATGTTTCTAGTTTTAGTGTCTCTTGTTCCTTTAAAAAGTATTTTTATTAAGTTAATAGAAATAATGGAATATGACAAAGTACAAGTACTTCATTTCTGCACTAGCTTTCCAATTTTTCTGTATCTATACTTTACTTAAAGCTAGGAATGGGTACAGTAATCTGTACTTTACTTAAAGCTAGGGATGGGTACAGTAATCTGTACTTTACTTAAAGCTAGGGATGGGTACAGTAATCTGTACTTTACTTAAAGCTAGGAATGGGTACAGTAATCTGTACTTTACATAAAGCTAGGAATGGGTACAGTAATCTGTACTTTACTTAAAGCTAGGGGTGGGTACAGTAATCTGCACTTTACTTAAAGCTAGGGATGGGTACCGTAATCTGTACTTTACTTAAAGCTAGGGATGGGTACCGTAATCTGCACTTTACTTAAAGCAAGGGAGGGGTACCGTAATCTGTACTTTACTTAAAGCTAGGGATGGGTACCGTAATCTGTACTTTATTTAAAGCTAGGGATGGGTACCGTAATCTGTACTTTACTTAAAGCAAGGGAGGGGTACCGTAATCTGTACTTTATTTAAAGCTAGGGATGGGTACCGTAATCTGTACTTTACTTAAAGCAAGGGATGGGTACCGTAATCTGTACTTTATTTAAAGCTAGGGATGGGTACCGTAATCTGTACTTTACTTAAAGCAAGGGAGGGGTACCGTAATCTGTACTTTACTTAAAGCTAGGGATGGGTACCGTAATCTGTACTTTACATAAAGCTAGGGATGGGTACCGTAATCTGTACTTTACTTAAAGCTAGGGATGGGTACCGTAATCTGTACTTTACTTAAAGCAAGGGAGGGGTACCGTAATCTGTACTTTATTTAAAGCTAGGGATGGGTACAGTAATCTGTACTTTACTTAAAGCTAGGAATGGGTACAGTAATCTGTACTTTACTTAACGCTAGGGATGGGTACCGTAATCTGTACTTTATTTAAAGCAAGGGAGGGGTACCGTAATCTGTACTTTACTTAAAGCTAGGGATGGGTACCGTAATCTGTACTTTATTTAAAGCTAGGGATGGGTACCGTAATCTGTACTTTACTTAAAGCAAGGGAGGGGTACCGTAATCTGTACTTTATTTAAAGCTAGGGATGGGTACCGTAATCTGTACTTTACTTAAAGCAAGGGATGGGTACCGTAATCTGTACTTTATTTAAAGCTAGGGATGGGTACCGTAATCTGTACTTTACTTAAAGCAAGGGAGGGGTACCGTAATCTGTACTTTACTTAAAGCTAGGGATGGGTACCGTAATCTGTACTTTACATAAAGCTAGGGATGGGTACCGTAATCTGTACTTTACTTAAAGCTAGGGATGGGTACCGTAATCTGTACTTTACTTAAAGCAAGGGAGGGGTACCGTAATCTGTACTTTATTTAAAGCTAGGGATGGGTACAGTAATCTGTACTTTACTTAAAGCTAGGAATGGGTACAGTAATCTGTACTTTACTTAACGCTAGGGATGGGTACCGTAATCTGTACTTTATTTAAAGCAAGGGAGGGGTACCGTAATCTGTACTTTACTTAAAGCTAGGGATGGGTACCGTAATCTGTACTTTACTTAAAGCTAGGGATGGGTACAATAATCTGTACTTTACTTAAAGCTAGGGATGGGTACCGTAATCTGTACTTTATTTAAAGCTAGGGATGGGTACAGTAATCTGTACTTTACTTAAAGCTAGGAATGGGTAATGTAATCTGTACTTTACTTAAAGCTAGGGATGGGTACCGTAATCTGTACTTTACTTAAAGCTAGGGATGGGTACTGTAATCTGTACTTTACTTAAAGCTAGGGATGGGTACCGTAATCTGTACTTTACTTAAAGCTAGGGATGGGTACCGTAATCTGTACTTTACTTAAAGCTAGGGATGGGAACCGTAATCTGTACTTTACTTAAAGCTAGGGATGGGTACCGTAATCTGTACTTTTCTAAGGTACTGACCAAATCCCTTGGTACTGATTCATGTGGTATGAAACAGTGCCTTGTTTCAGTACCATAGAGTCTGGTACCTTATGTCATCAGTCGTTGTATTCCAGCTGTAAATAGCAGCATGGTAGAAAGAACGTGCTCTAAAGTTTTGGTCCACTTCACCAAATGCGATGACTGACTGGAGGATGATGACAACACTGAAAATGTTCTCAGTGGGTTATCATCATCTTAATCTGCTCCAGCAGGTAAATAAACTGTTTAAGTTAATGTTAGCTTGATACAGGGAAACAGGTGGCTAAGGTAACAAGGGGCAGGTGAGTTCAATCAACACTAATAAGGGAGACGAACCATCAGAGACACAACACTATAGGAGCGGCTCCTGACATTTTCATCATATATAAATAAATACTTATTTTAAAGACTTTCTTCACCATAACAAATGTTTCCAACTCTGAATAAGTCTAGGTACGCTTGGAAAAGCACAAACTCTGTGATTGACATCTGTGCGTAATTAAACGTTATGTTAAAAGTAAACTAGGTCAGGTATGGTGTCAGCAGCACGTATCACACACTGCTGCAAACCCACCCTCTTGGGCCGCCAGACAACACCTCCTTGTGGTGCATTTTTAAACAGGAAATGTGGGTGGTGTAAGACTGGTAGGGGGTGACTTGCTCTTTCAGCAAATTTAACATTTCATTTCTTAGTGTTTAAGTCTGTGTTTGCACAGCTGCCCCTGGAATAATATACGTTTCCCCTTGTTCAATGAATTCCTTAATATGTGCATTATTTAAGCCAATCATAACTGATTCATTGTGTGTCTTTAAGGCTTTTAGAGTTGAACTGAACAAATGAGGTGGTGAGCGAGTGCACTGCTCAGTACCTGCAGGGGAAAATGCTGTAATTTAATAAAATAAATGAGAGGTCAACCTGCTCTTAATACTTGCAACTTGTCGCTCAACAAACGGTGCAGCTAAAAAGTGGTCACTTTAAACGGTAAGTGTTAAATCTGGACCTGTTCTTGGTGTAAAGGAGAGTTGATTGAAGCCAAGTGGTGAATTGATTTGAAGGCATGAAAAAAGCAATGAAAAGCTGAGAAAATTAGACTTGTAAAGTTCTCATGACTTCATGGAAATGGTTTTAGTGTTATAGAAGTAATTAAACCTGAGTCAGAGTGGTCATTTGCTCTAGTATCATTAAATCCACAGATTGTTTTATCTTTTCTCTGTAGAAATAAACAAAATCTTGTAGTGCTGTCTAAAACCAAGTACGTTTCTGATCCTTAAGCACCTTTTTTCTTTCTCCTTAAGCTTAAACACCAACATTTTCTCTCTGTTTACCATCTTCTCTTTATGTATTTCATCTGCATGGTTCAGATGTAATCCAAGCAATCCCGCATTGGTGGACTTTTATGTTTCTTTTTAGCTCTGCTCGCCACTTCCTGGTTCTGTGAAAGCTTGTTCGAAACTTGCTGCGACAGTCAGCGTTGTCTGTCCTCTGTCTGGGAGTGTAATTCAACTCACCCTCCATCATCCGTGTGTCTCTCTGCCTCTCCAGGACTCTGACCTTGTCCTGACATTCAACCTGTCCATGCATCGCTCCTGGTGGATGGAGAACGGCCCCGGGTGCAGGGTGACTCCCATCACCCCTCCTCCCTCCTGGGCACCCGAGGACCACCGGTATATATCTATATCTGGCTGTCTGATGGACTTCCAGTTCATAGAGGTGGCTCATTCTTCACTGCAGATACTCCTGGCTGTGAGTATTAACCGCACTGGAGCGTCACACTTAACTACGTGTGTTTGATCGATGTGGATATGTCTGGTTAGCAGAAATACAGCAATTTTAAGAAGTTTGTATTAGTCTCAGCTTTTAAAATTTAATAGATCCACAGGAGCAGAGTTTGGTGAATATGCTAAAGTAGCTATGTCTTTTGACAGCATGGCTTCCGATTGGATGATACAATTTTTTGAAAGCCAGGATGTCAGAGCCCCGCCTGTAACTTAACCTTTGGCCTGACGAGTGTCACATGTAACTTCTCCAGTCTTTTGTGGTAGTGTTGGCATCTAAAAAGCAGTCTAGACAGTGATTAGGTAAATATAGACCTAACTTATCATCTGAATATATGTGCTATAGGTCACAGCTAACCTATTAGCTTGCTGTGGTCCATGGACATTGATTTTTTAAGGATTTACAAATAATTTTTTCTGTTGCAACCAGAGATTCTGGTTGAATATTTACCTATAAACCTATTAAACTCAGGATGCTTGATTTAATGACTCTAAATTAGGGGCTGCATGACTTAATTTTTTTTTAAGTCGACTGTCAAGTAATGAAAATCGAATCGACTTCGACTAGTCGTTCATGACGTCGTGCACCTGAAGCGGCTAAAACTGATGATGGGTGACCAAGCGTCTTTTTACGACGCATGGGGGGTTGGGGGGTTGGTTGGTTCGCTGGAGTTTTTAACAATTGAAATTGCGCCCACATTTTCTAAGTTTAACACATCTCTTTTAACAACGGTAGTTTCTGCATCTTGCTTCAGCCCTCTCCCCCTCCCCGTTATCACGTCCCCGGCTCTAGGAGAGATGAGGACAGGGAAGTAATAAAATTTCTGTGTGGGTGAAATGATAACAAAGCGCTGTGTCGCTAAAACAGAGGATTTTATTACAAAAGGAATATTTACAAAAAGGAGTTATATACAAAAGGGGAGAAAGGAAAATGCCACCCCAGAAGGGGGTGGTGATTAAACAACCAAGAATATGAAGAGCTTTCCTGATAAGCAGGAAAGCTCAGGGAGAGCCAAAGTCACTGTCCAAAACCGGTCCGAAGTCAAAGTACCAAAAGGTCTAATCCTAAATCCAAATCCAAATAAGTCAGAACACCACAGATGAATGAGAGCAATACTAAGTTAGAGCACACGAGGAGAAGAGAGCAGCAAAAACTCTTCCGAGCCTTCACTACCCTGGACCTTCTCAAAAACTGTGGGCAGGAGAGCAGCCTTCAACAGCTGCCCATGATTGCCCAATTACATACAGCTGAGACAGGTGAGGCAGAAGCCACCGAGGCCATCTTGTGGCCAAAAAGGGGCAGGGCACGTAACACCCTGCTTCAGCCCTCTCCCCCTCCCCCTGCGCAGCGGCCGCAAACTCACTGATGCGTCTGCAGCCTCTCGGAGTTGCTGCTGCTCTAAACATTAAAATAATTATTTCATTTTATGTTCCTCACTTCTGATTACCTTCAGTGGTGTCTGTTTGTTGCAACCAGCAGGTACAAAAATTAACTTGTTTTTATTTGACTATTTTTCTGTCCTGTCTGTTTATTGTCTTCCTGCATCTCCTCTCAATCCTAAAGAAAAACTGCTACCTGGGTTCATATATATTCACCTCATGAGTTACCTTTGAACTGCAGTTCTAAAAGATCTACCGACCGCAAAAACAGCGGAGTGCTCGCCGGCTGCACCTGTGAGGTGCATCACCGGAGGACAAAACAGGTGATGTGCGCCGCTCCGCAGCAGCGAAACGCATCAGGCACAAATAAAAGACAGAAAACATAAAAGGAAATGAGCCGACATGAACGATCGCATGTTAAATTAGTTTTTGAGGTGGCGACACCTGATTTGATAACGTTACTGTGGCCGTGCTCAGGACGCAGATGTCTGGAGCGTGTCAGCGATCAGAGTTTTGCATACGCAAGCCAGTTAAGGTTTGGATGGGGGTGAGGGGAAGCTTAAATTGCAAGAGGGTAAAGGTCACAATTCGGTAAAATGTCCGTTTTACGGCGGATGTCAGTACCGACGCTCTGGCACAGCGCGTCGCCTCCCGACGTTCAGGGGCTCGTCACCTGTTGTCTTTTCCGAGGACTGCATCTTGTCGGTCATTATCACGTGACCGCGACTAGTCTATGAAAGGCATAACAAGTCACTACAGAGCAGTGAAGTCGACTAGTCGACTAGTTGATACAACCCCTACTCTGAATACCGTCTGTTATCTTCAAACATCTTGTGTTTAACTTTGAAAAGAAACTTTTTATAATCTTTGAGGGCCATTCCACCAGCAGTTTGCTCTCTACTCCTAAAAATAACAAATGTTGTTTTCATCCTGCAGACTTTATTTATTGCATAATGATTCATTCAGCACACAGGAGGTGCTGAACTATTTCTTAACGTGAACGATCAAATGCATAAAATACCTAATATAATCATTTAGCTGGAAGACACTAGTGCAGTTTATGCATTGGATTTAGTTCACTGACATATTTTCAACGCACTTTTTAAAATTTCAAGTTAATTTCACGTGATAAATTCCTTTTTGCTAATAACAAAACATAATATTTATATGATTTTACTCAGTCGCGTATAAAAGGATATTTGACCTACGATGAAGCTCAGCACGGTCCAGGTCCAGCTTAAACCGAGATCAAGTCCAAAGCTTTTTTTTAATGTAATTATAATTAAACAGACAAGGGGGTTTCAAAAAATGATTCCATGTAAATCTTTACTTCTCAGATGTTTCTTGTTAGTTTTCTTTAAAGACATGGACCTCGGTGCCCCCGAGTCTCGTCTGATCATTTCTAGGAATGTGTTGCTGTAAAATAAAGACATACATTTCTCTGCTGTGGTGTAGCTGATGATCTACACAGTTACGTTCTCTGGTACTTTAAGTTTACGGCATTCTTAACTGCATTACAGCCACACAGCTTCGTTTGTCTCCTGTAAATTTGTGGATAATTGTTCTTTTTTGACTAAATAAAAGCACTCGGGCTCCATTGAGTTTATAACTTCGTCCTCTTGTTACCATAAAAGCTGCTTCATATCCATATTCATTGTTGTTTCTTCTTCTAGCACGCACAGAGAACAGTCGCTTCTGCTTTGCTTCCTTATCTGCTTTTTCCCAAGGCTCTTTTTGTCCCGTCTGCCTACAGAGCGCTTCTCTGCATTTCCTCTGGAAATCACTATTTTTCTGAAATGGATTTAATTAATTGGTCATTCAACTTGATTGATAAGATTTTTTCTACGATGAGAACGGAGGAGGGGGCTCGCGCTTGTCCTCACGGGACACATGCAGCGGGATATATGTTCGATTCCTGGAAGAAGTTGAATATCATCTGTCTCTCTCAGCTGTCCATTGAGGACGGCGAAGATGTGTGGATATTTGGCCTGATGATCACTGGATTTCTTCTGACTGGAGTGGGAGGATATCTGGTTGTCTGAAAAATTGGGATGACGGGAGCGATTGGAGGGCGTCCCGCACCCATGGACGGCACCGTCCGGGCGGAGACTTCACAGACTGGGACGTTACTCGAGGTGAATCGCAAGCTGGACAATGTCTTAGCTGCGTTACCGGTGTTAGTGCGCAAAATGGATGTCATCTCGGAGAGGGTCACTGGACGGTGTGGAGATGTTTAATCACCGAATTGGCTTCACTGAAGGACTTGAATGATCAATACAGACTTTAAGGCAGAGAGGAAAATTATCTGCCTGACCCAAACAAAGTCCTGTTATCCAATCTGACGCCATAAGCAGCCTTGGAGTTGCGTGCAAAAAACCCCACGATGGAAGGAATGCAGACAAATGCTGTGAAAACCCTACCTACCCCCCCCCCCCCCCCCCCCCCCCCCCCCGCCGCCTTCAGATTGTGGTCTCTGCATCGAGGTAATCAAGATGGAGGCACTCACTGTGCTCTGTGCTTTCCCGTGACCTCCCACCCACCTGTGGATTCAGTTGGCCGAGCGCCACACAGGCAGCTCCCGCTAGGAAACCAGGGTCCCAGCCCCTCCCCCCACCTACCGGGTCTCACGTTGTGAACTGTGACGTTCGTGCTTATATGTAGAGGTGGTTTTTTTTTGGCATAGTAGAGCTACACCCTGCCGGTGTAACTCTGTTAATGCCTTTTCTCCCTCCCCCGAACTCTCCTCATGTACTCCCCTCTTCATCTATTGAAATGAGCGCCGTCATGGCTGCTCTCGTGGTCTGCCTGTATCTGTCCTGTCTATGTGTGTGTGTAATCTTGGTCAGGCTGTACTGTGGAGTCAAGTTCCTATGCTCTGGATCGCTGGAGCGCTGGCAATAAAATTCATTCTGATTCTGATTCTGATTCAGATAGTCTCCTTATTCCTGTTATTTTTCTAATGTTTAATTGTTGCCTAACCCAATTCTTCTCACCCTTCCCAGCATTTCTACCCTTCTGCACTGTCAAACTGTGGTAATTAGTTGGATCAGAGCACGTATCGGAGAGAGGGAGAGCCTCACACTTTTCATCTCATCCTCACAAACAGACGGGAGCCGACACCATAAACATTCTTTAATGTGACTGCGTGTGCCATCGCATCAACAGATAGAGGGATTGTTTTTTCTTTCTGCATCTTTATCCCCTCTATGTTCCCTCTCATCACGCGCTTACTGTGTCTCTCTGTCAGCCGATAGTGGTACTTATATTGTGGCTGAGTGCCATGCTAACAAACAGCTTTACTACTGTCTCTCTGTAATTGGTGTGTTGAAACACTGTCATGCTCCCTGAGCACAAAACTCAGCGGTGTGATGGTCCAGAGGCTGACTGGCTGCTCGTTTCAGGTTCAGCACTAAGTGAGGAGTTGTTTTCACCGGGATGCACCAAAAACGGGATAAAGCTGACAGTTTTACGGCTTCCTGATTAGCTACCTGACTTCCTGGTACTTGGCAGGGATATGAAAAAGGTTGTTCGCGATTGCAAGATCTTGTGGACAGAGTGAGGTTAGGGTTAGGGTTTTATTTTGTTTATTTTTTACAGAGCATGGTTTTGTTTGGGCTGGTGGTCTTTAGGGTTTGTGACGGTGTCGGTGCAGGATCGGCTCGGGGTCCTTCGACTGCCGATGACGTCAAAGTAGTTGATTGGCTGAACACGAAGCTTACGGAAGTGACGTTATCACGTTATGATTTTGATTGGTCAGAACAAATTTGCGGTCGTAGTCTTAGCGGTTGTAGTCCTGTAGTCCAAAAATCAACACTTTTTGGAGAAAATATGTTTGAATTTCTAAAGGAAATGTAAAATATAAGAAAATAAACGGTGACCCTCAAAAGCTCTTGATGTTGATGAAATGGGGCAAAATAAAATTTAAGAACTTTATTGAAAGACACCAAGCAATATTTTGAGTCAAAGAATGTATTTAGATAACAACTAAGGAAATATACAGACGAACTCCACATGAATACAAACAAATGTGGCTTCACATATAAGAACTCTTCTATTGTTTGTCAGTCCGATGTTGGTTTTATGCAGTTTCACATTCTTTACAAAACAAAGATAATATGGTGTTTTATTAACAAATTACAATCATAAAGAAAACATTTAGGTGTTAACAAACAAGAATTTATTAACAAAACTGCTGATGTCTTTCCAAAACGTACGTGTGAAAGCGGAGTAGAGTTGCAATGATGTGACGTCATCGTCAGTCGAAGGACCCCGAGCCGATCCTTTTTTTTTTTTTTTTTTTTTTTTTTTTACCGTGTCCTGTCTGGCTGTGAAGCAAGCAGAACTGATGTCTGAATGCTGGTAACAAGCCTTACAGATTTATTCTCAGGTGGAGCATCAAAGCATCTGCTTTTAATGTCACGCCTGATACTTAAAACTTTATTGTTATTGTTTTTGAATGCTTTGTAATTCCGACCAGACACGGAGACAGAGGTGAAAGAGAAAGGAAAAGAAAAGGTGGGGAGAGAGAGGGGGGGGGGGGGGTCCACAAAAATAAACAATGAACAAGAGTCTGCTTCTAGACCTGCAGAAAAAGACAAAAAAAAAGCAAAAGGACGAAAAAAAAGGGACACAACAACAATAGAACAAGACCAAGCTATCACTGCATCGACTTGATGAAAAAATATATAATCAACATTGCTTAACTGAAGAATCACGATAATAAATCACAGTGCATTAAGTGCCCACCATAGTCTTAAGACCTGTGTTGAACGTGCCCAAGCCCATACTTACGAGAGCACCATGTGAGCACCTGTGTGTGTACACGCGCTTGTTTATGTAAGGTTTCTCTATAGGAGCGTCCAATAGAGAGTGTGAGGGACCACAGATCCGCCCCCCAAAGATGCGCAGGAGACGGGGGGAGCTCCAAGTCCCAGAGATCCAGGTGCTGCCCCAGAACACAGGAACCCCAAGGAGACTGCAACCAGGAAGGCCCCCGCCCCCCTCGAGAGGCACAGAGGATCGCCCCGGGGGGCCACAACCAACAGCCGGCAGAGCACCTGGAGCCGATCCTGCACCGACACCGGACTAGTTTGTGTCTAACTGCCTGACTGGCTGGCTGATTTTCCCTGTAGCTTTCTGGGGTTTCTATCATGTTCTCCACCACTCGCTGCACACCAAATATTCTAAATTATTCCTACTTCAACAAAAATCTCAGAATAGTCGTCTCAAGTGAAAAACATTTATTTATTTATTTATTTATTGTTTCAAGGCTTGTTTTTTTTTCTGTTGGGGCTTTTATATTTTATAAATTTCTTAATTTACTTACAAGCTGATTGTCATGTTTTACAGTAAAATAGGATGTTTGTTTCAATAACAGAATACATTTTATAATTTTTTCAATTTATTTTGTTAATATAGGCTCATAAAGATTAGAGTGTTGGCAGTTTTTAGGAGAATGTGGGCCATCGCTTTAAAACTGGAGCACACTGGAGATGTCTTTAATCACAGTTTTGTTTTTCCCCACCTGTGATTTAGCTGCTAATGGCACCGTTAAGGTTATAATTAAATTACATTTCATTAAGAAAAGGAAAAAGAAAGAAACACCGAAGCCGAGGCTCGGCGCTGTAGAAATTGCAGTGATTAACCAAAGTGAAGGAGCTAATCAGTGGCGTTGCCTACTGTTGTTTGGAGTTTAGAGGAAAGCAGTTGGTCCTGCACAGCCGGGTTAGCTGCTCTGTGAAAGATTACAGGTTTGTGGGATGGAAATGATCATTAACTGATTTGCATATTAAACACTCTGCAAGGTGACAGAGAGGAGGTGTGGCCGTTTAAGCAAGGAAAGCAAATACCAACACCCTCTTTTTAACATTTAGTGCCCTAGTTGAGTCTGTCTCCAGCAACTGCAGCTTATTAAAACTCTTTTTAAGCTTGAAAGGGAACGTGTATTTAAAGGAGCATAATATTATCTGATTGGTTTTACTTGCTACTGTTTTATCGCTAATTTCTTTTAAGTTGGCCATAGTGCTACATGGATTTAAAGCGTCCAGATGGTGTATCAGGATTAGTACCTTCATCAAAACCTGTCACAGCCAGTCCAATACATGTCTACTGCCCTCTGGTGGAGGATACAACATGTGCTAATGTTATTTCTTTATTGCTGTTACCCATGCATCAGTGGCGCAAAACAGCAGCGGAACGGTTTACTCGCGAACTTTAAAGCAGCCTTTTTTATAACGGGAGAGTCTTGGCGGCGACACCTTTTCAGTTTTCAAGAAACTCCTGAAGACCCTGCTCTTCAGAGAGCATCTTCTTAACTAGCACCTTCCCTGCACCCGTCCCCCTCTCTACTGTCCACTCCTTTGTTCTCTCCTCTCCATGATTGATGTCAAGTTGTTGTTATTGTTGTTGTTAGCCTCAAGGGCAACATGCCGATTATCACTTGTAAGTCACTTTGGACAAAAGCGTCTGCTAAATACATAAACATAAACCTTTCTGTGCTCTTTGCTGGACTTGCGATATCACAAGATCCCCCGAGACTTCAGGTCATGGTTTGTTTATGCAATCTGCCATTAAATCAAAAAGAAGGGAATCAAGTTTTATATCGTTGTTTGATATCATATTTGATGTTGTTCCTCTCGACTGCCAGGATTAAAGCCATGAAAAACACACTGGTACACTTCTGGAACATTGCTGTGAGTAAATCAGTCGTTGGGTCACACGTAAGCTTCATTTTGCATTGCTGGAGTACTTTTATTTTGAAAATTAACAGGGATTTTACACTGAAACAGTGTGTAATATCCTGTCTAGCCCTATATTAACTGTGGAAATGGACTTGTCCCAGAAGTGGCTCGCAGCAAAAATAGAACCCAATCCTATCGTTAGCAGCACAGCGTGGCATGCCACTTCTGGGAAGCGCCTGGAAATTGCCGCGTTGCTGCTGGTTTGAAATACTCCATAGACTATAATGGATTCTATTTGAAACAGTGCCGTTCCACTGCTGATGCTATTTGTGTGAACCAGGATTAGTTTGTTACATATTTACACAACAAAATAATACAGATTATTATCATTACTGCTTTTTTTATTATTACTATTATTATTATTAGACAATATCTTGTTTGATTCACAAGCATTTTTTTATTACTGACTCATTTCAGACCTTAGGACATTAAAATACAGTTTACTTTTTAAATATTTTGATTTACTAATGGAGGATTTGTTTTTGCTATACACTTAGCAATGGTGAGTTCATGAGTTCACAGACTGAGAAAAAAAAAAAGATTGCTGACTGGCAATGGTGCCTTTAGGCCTTCTCCCGGTTGGACATCTCCACATCGAGAGGAGCCGGTAGAGGTGGCTCGGGCATCTAGTTAGAACGCCTCCCTGGTGAGGTTTTCTGGGCATGTCCAACCGAGAGAAGACCTAAAGGAAGACCCAGGACACGTTGGAGAGATTATGTCTCACGACTGGCCAGGGAATGCCTTAAGCTTGGTTTATGCTTGACGCATTTACTTTCCGCTTGGTGATGCGGCTCGCGGATGGAACGCGCTTCACAACGCGCAGCGTTTATGGTTCATGCGGCTTGTCTCTGTGGTGAGCCAATATTCTCCCAAACTGTAGGGGGCAGCATGGAGCTCTACAGCATGCATCCAACACTACACCATAGTAGAAGTAAAAATTACTGTTTACAACATGGCATTCCAGCATTTTTAACAGCGTCCTTGTCTTTTCCGACAGTGCGAGCTATTTCTCTCCAAGAATTATTAACAACATGTTGATCACGGTGATCTCTGAGAGCTGAATCATACAAATGTCTGTATTTACGAACCTCTGCCATACTAGTTCTTGCCAGTCCGCCATGTTTTTCCGTGACCGACCGTCTGCGTGGTTAGAAAATTTCCTAGACGCGCGGTGCAGAAAGTTTGGGCCGTGCGGAGGCCAGGTGGAGGGGCGTGGCTGTTAAAATGACGCAATTTTGCCACGCGGAGCCGTGCGAACCTCGCATAAACCAAGCTTTAGGAATCCCCTGGAGGAGAGGGCCCAAGTGGCTGGAGTGAGGAAAATCTGGACCTCCCTGCTTAGGTTACTGCCCCACACGACCTGGCCCCGAATAAGCGGCCGAAAATGGATGGGTGGCAATGGTGCATTAATGAACAGGACCAAAAAAAATGTGATTTTTCATTTTCAGTCTAGAAACACAGTTGAATGTTATTTAATGACCTCCAAACGTTTGTATTTATTTATTTTATGATTTGTTACGGCCCCGGTAAGTTTCCTCTGCCTTCAGCACCTTGGACAGTGCCTTTAAGCTGCCACTCTCCTCTCCGCTGTTCCAGTTTCCATTTCAGCACCATGGAGAGAGGCATAAACCAGCCGATGCACCTGCTGCAAAAAATGTGTAATTTGACTGCTTACGCCTTTAAAAGGCTGAGCTTTGTAGCCGTTCAGGTAAATCCTGTTTTTCCCTTGGCTGTGGCTTGTGTGTCCTTAGAAGAGCTTAGTGTTAGAGAACTTATAGTAGTAAGACTGTTTAGTTTAATGTTGTCGTTAAGACAACTTGAAGAGCGTGTAGTTTTTTTTAGATTTAGTTTCCCTTTAGAGTTTGACCCCATTTTCCACCTGTGAGCGAGTAGCTCTTCAGTTCTGGTGTTTATGTCTATTTTAGTTTTCTTAGACTTTCCTGTTTTAGTGTAGAAGAGGTCCTTTAGTTTAGAGCCTTTCAGTTTAGTTACTCACTTAAAGCAGGTTCATTTAAACGAGTATTTGGACTTCTTTAATCAGATTGTATTCTGAAGACAATTAAAATGCATTCAGCAACTCAAAGCAACATTGTTTTCAAATGAAAAAGCTTCATATGATGTGGAAAAAATAATCCAGTTTGTATTCAAGGCTGTGGCAGACTGGCCTCCAGGAGCGCCGCTGAGCTCGCCTTCTCTTGGACTGTCGACAGAGAATTTAAGGACTGACTTCCTTTGAGGGAAAGGATTCCTGATTCGGAGTTTACAATTGTTACTGAAATGCGTCATGTTTTTTTTTCATGACTAGCATCAAATAGCTAACAAGACATTTTCATCACATATCATTTTAACCCTTTGATGCATGAATTATGAAATCTTCAACCATGATTTTTTAACAATTTTTTTCATTCATCTTCAGGTGTGAATGAAACCAATTTCAGCAAATATTTTTTGTAAAATTTTATAATTTACAAATAATTTATTACATGTCCACCTCAGTGGACAGCGTGCATTCTTGGCATGAAATATGTTGGCTTGGCTTACTGAAGTCCAAATGGAGGGGCTCAAATGCAATAAAGTCTTCAACAGCTGTGCTTAATAGCAAAAACAAATAAATAACTATTTTGAGTACCTGTCCACTGTAGTGACCGTTATGCATCAAAGGGTTAAGGGACCTGGGCAGGAATATGGAAACAAAACGCTAGCTTGAGTTTAGCCGAGTGTCATCAGCACGTGAACAGATTTCATCCATTAGATGTTGACACCTTCATCATATCTGTGGGAGGTAAACAGCTGTAATGGAGTATTTCCTTGCAAATGAATGCAGCCTCCATCACAGAGAAATGTCTTCAACGCAAAGTGAGATTAGAAATGATCAGCTGCCACATTAAAACCCATGACAGGTGAGGGGAACTCCATGGATTATCTCGCTACTGCAGCATGTGACAAGGAGTGGGATGTGTTAAGCAGCTGAAACGAGACGGTTAGATTACAGCTCTGCAGGTCTTCCTTGGTTTTTCTGGTCTGCTGTTGTTAAGAAGAGGCGATCTAATGAAAGAGGGGTCACTGCTAATTGAGCAACACTTTTGTCTTTGGGGAGAAAAGGTTGATACGGGACATGTGACCTGACAGAAGATCAGAGGAAAAGAGCTTAATCTAGTCAGGTGACATAGTCCATGTTGGCCTCACCTTGGATCCTTTGTTGTTGTCTTCATGTTAATATTAGCAAGTTGGCTAAGGGTTAAAAGGCATGTGTGTGCTGTCCTGCAACCACAAAAGTTTGAGAGAATTAAACCGGCATCAGTTGTTGGCATGGACGTAATTTTCACTTTAGAAGTGGGGGGGGGGGGACACGGGGGGGGGGGGGGGGTATCTTTACAGGCTTCAACACAAACGGTTGCTTTCCGCTAGGTCCTAGAGCTCAACCATTGTCAATTTAATATAGTGTAATATTGTTTTTGGATGGTAAAAAGTACAGGGGTCAAAACTTGACTTTGGAAAAAGTGGGGGGGACATGTCCCCCCTGTCCCCCCCCCCCCCCCCCCCCCCCCCCCCAAAATTACGTCCATGGTTGTTGGTGTTAACTAAGAGGAGAAGTGGGGTTAGGGTTAATCCTAAGCCTACACAATGTTCTGCCAGGGTTCATGAATATGTGAAAACGAAGAGAAATCAACGGCTGCAACAATTATAAATGCAACCCCAGCTTTCTATCAGATGCATAACGTTGCGTCTGCAAAGCATAATCCGTAGCGAATAGCCGCCGTTATCGTTCATGGGTATGTCTCAACCGGCCAACTTTAAGAGTCTTAATAAAAAAACTTTTATCTTGTTCCGTTTTGAGCTGATGTAGGTCAGAAATCATCTGCAGAACAGCAAAAAAGAGCCAAACATAATATTTATTGGATTGTTGGTGTCAGCATCATAACTGTAACTGATAAACACCGAAGATTAAACTCTAACTCTAATATTAAGAACGCCGGGAGACGAAACAGGAAGTAGGACAGAGCTCATTGGGGATCTAAATTACCTTGTGATGTTGGGAAAATGCGGGCCATATATTAACCTCTGGGTGTTATTATTATTTTTTTAAGTACAACAATGACAACGCCGTCAGCAATTTCTACCGAAGTTGTTTTGGTAACATGCAGCCTCACCTTCCTCACCGCTGGAGGCCAAACGGTGCCACTGGGTTGCTGCTCCGTAGATGACCTCCCCTAGCATCTGTCCCTATTTTCTAAAGGTCTCATCCCACGGCACAAGCCCTGAACCCTTTAGAGCGCCGGCTATGCAGAACACGGTGTCGACTTTCCTCCCTTACTGAACACCAGCTGTTTGACATTCAACTAATTTCTCCCTTTGCTGCTTTCAAAGCTGCCAGGTGCTCTCAGTGTCTCTGCCAAGTGAGCATTTGGGACTTGATTATTGTTGGAAAGAATGATGATTCAGTAATCTTCTTGAGCTTAATGGGGTCTCTTTGCCAACATTGAAGATGTACCGCAGCTCTACGTCTTTATGGGAATCTCGAACAATTTCTCCAAAGTATCATCTGTGAGGCTTTGATGAGAGACTGGAAATAAGCAAATATCCTGACAGCAGTTACACCATCTTTACGTCGGTTGCTAACCATCCCTAATTTATATTAGAGAAAGTCACATGTCTGTTTTGTGTAGAGTAGTTAGTGTCGGCCTTTGTCTGGTCCTAGTCTATTGTCAGTATGAGTGCAGAGACAACTGAACACTTTAAGGATGCACTTCCATCACAAAACCATTTTGCACCTGTCAATGTCAATTGTTGTCATCATTGACCTGCTTTTTTGGGTCCAGGTCGCGGAGCCAGGAGCCCTAGCAAGGAAGCTCAGACTCTCCTCTCTGCAGGCGTTCCAAGGAAGTCCCAGCCCAGCCTGGAGATAAACCTCCTCCATGCTCACTGGGGTTCAGTCCTGGGTTATCCTACTGGGAGGGCATGCCTGAAACCCCAGGAGGTGTCTAAGGGTTACGCCTGGTTTATGTTTCTCTGTCAGCTCCACAAAGGACAGACACGCACGGATTGACGGAAGCGTTTTGCTCTCATACGTCTCCGTCTCCTGGGGAGTGTTGCAAAGCAATTCCCCGGCAGGACAACAGAGGGCGTAGCGCTGTTCTATGGTATCCTGTCATGTACCGGTCCAAGATCGTGTTTATATTGTGTGTTTTGTGTATATAAGAGACTTTTAACACGGACAAATTTGTCTCTCATTCTCCCACCGCTTCATGCGCTCCCCACCTCTAAACCCACGTTTCCTGTCATTTCCGTCCACAAATAAAACGCTTGCTGCGCATCTTTTCAATCCTCCAGTCACGGGAGGATGAAACGTTCATATTTTTAGTTTTTTCACGAGGTATTCTTCAAGCTTCTTCGTGTCTGCCGCTAGTTATGCTCGGCTCTCTTTGCAATGGCGGCGCTACAAACAACAGCGGCGTCCTGACCAATCACAAGCTTGCGTAATCCGTCTCGTTCGACGGATGTTTAAAAACGTGGGCTCGACTCCGTACGTACTTGCGTGCCTGCCGGAGCCCTACGCAAGGACGGATAATGGCGTTGCGTGTCTCCGCACTGACACAGACGGAGAAGCATAAATCAGGCTTTACAATCCAAAACTACCTCAACTGGATCCTCTTGAAGTGAAGGAGCAGCATCTCTACTCCAAGCCCCTCCCGGGTGTTCATGCTCCTCCTAATCGCTAACACATTTGGTGCCGTTGTGGGTCCAAAGCAGTGGAACATAGTAGAGCTACATCAAGCATTTGTGTTTAACCCAGACTGAGTCACAGTGTTAATCAGGACTTACCAACAAGCACACTGCATCTGTTTTCCCAGGTAGTGTCATCGACACATTTCATTTTATTTCATTACTCCTAATGCAGACTAATCTGGTATTAATGCAAGATGAGAGCCACAAAATAGCTGTGAGTGAATTTCTAGACTAAGATTGAAACCATGGCGGTGAATAACTGTCTGTGTCACAGAGACAAATTGGGAAGACCTTGTGGGAGTGGAGGGTGTGACCGCGGTGCAGGAAGCCTGTTTTCCCGTCGTTGTTGCACACGTGAGTTGAGAACATTCTGTTCGAGCTCTGAGTGGAAAAACGTTGCTGGCAGCTAATGCAGAAATGGAAGAGCGAGTTACAGTTCATCACCTGTATCGTGACCCCAGGGTAACACCTCCAGTTGGATAACTATGTTTTCTGTTCACCATGGCAACAAGAATTTGCTCCGCAGTACTTTTAGGATCAAAGGGGACATCAGCCTGGGATTGAGTGTTAGTATAAAATCTAGTAAAAATGGGAAGTAGATCAAGTTAATGCTCGTCTCGCTGATCAGGGGCATTGGTCCTAAGATCAGGCTGAAGTGGTGATATATCCATTTTCACTCATCACACTGAACTGTTTTCAGAGTTTCTGCTGTAACTAGGTAACCTTAACTCAGACGGGAAAAACAGAAGGAATCGGCTGATTTCTGAGAAATGAGAGCAGCTTAATGCGTCCATATGGACAGAAACAGAAACTAGTAACAGAAGCTGGAAAGGGGGGTGCCAATTAAAAATAGGTAAAATGTCAAGTTGTAGGACATTTTGAGCAGGAATTGAACTAAATAAAAAAAGTAGCTGATGTATTGATGTTATGTTAGAGTTGCATTATTATTTGCAGGCTTCCTGGAAAGAAGAAATTCAACGTTAACACAACTCTAAATACCTTAACCTCTTGAAAACGAGCACCTGCAGGAATAAGACATGCTTAATATTCACCAATATGTGCAAACTGCACACATGCATAATGGGAAGAGGCTCATCTGACCGACTGAGAAAACACTTTCTACCTAAACAACAACCAATGCCAACAATAAGCCACTTAATGAAAAACTACGTCAAAAAACATTTAATACGCATTATTGAGAAAAACACAATGGTGATGCAACATGATCCTATCCATCAGTTTGGAGCAGTGATGGCTCCAGAAATGTTTTTCTGCAGGTGCTATGAAGGAAAAGGGTGGCTGGCCAACTCCGGGTCAGGAGAGAGGTCCTACCTCAAGTGGAGGAGTTTAAGTATCTCGGGGTCTTGTTCACGAGTGAGGGTAGGAGGGATCGGGACATCGACAGGCGGATTGGTTCGGCGTCTGCAGTGATGCGGACGCTGAGCCGATCTGTCGTGGTGAAGAGGGAGCTGAGCCAGAAAGCCAGGCTCTCGATTTACCGGTCGATCTATGTCCCAATCCTCACCTATGGTCATGAGCTTTGGGTAATGACCGAAAGAACGAGATCGCGGATACAAGCGGCCCAAATGAGTTTCCTCCGTAGGGTGGCCGGGCTCAGCCTTAGAGATAGGGTGAGGAGCTCGGACATTCGGGAGGGACTCGGAGTAGAACCGCTGCTCCTCCGGATCGAAAGGAGTCAGTTGAGGTGGTTTGGGCATCTGGTCAGGATGCCTCCTGGACGCCTCCCTGGGGAGGTGTTTCGGGCACGTCCTGCCGGCAGGAGGCCCCCGGGTCGACCCAGGACACGTTGGAGAGGTTCTATCTCCAATCTGGTCCGGGAACGCCTTGGGGTCCTGCCGGAGGAGCTGGTGGAGGTGGCCGGGGAGAGGACGGTCTGGAGCTCCCTAGTTGGGATGCTGCCCCCGCGACCCGGACCCGGATAAGCGAGGAAGACGACAACGATGAAGGAAGTGGTCATGCGTACCTATTGTTCTCTAAGACACCTTCAACACTAGCAGATACACATGCGTGCACAACACCTCAACAACATCTGAAACAATCACTAATATACATCATAAACATATGAACAATCACTGACTTTTCCATGAAATCATAAACACATACAGCCACACAGAAAACCATCTATAGTGTTGCAAGGTTAGCTAACGTTAGCATTAGCATTTCCAGCGGCAAAACCCTGGCCTGCTGCGGCGGTTGAGGATTGACTCTCTTCATCCAGATCCGTCGGTTTTTGTGGGTCTGAGATCACTTCCAAACATTCATTCGTTTCTGACTGAACCCGTGGAAATGTGGGCAACAAAAACCGATCCATCTTACCACGAGCTCTACCTTTCACTCGTTCGCAGGTGGAAAATGAGGTCAAAGGTTAACGTCAATTTCCTGTTTTGGTTTAAGTTTTTACTATCTATATGATAATTTACTGATTATTTTTGTTTTGTATGTTAAATATTATCACATCCACACGTTAAATTAAAACTAAATTGTAAAATATATATATATATCTAATATTTACTTGGGGGTGCAATGACTAATCCAGGGGTAGCTATAGCGCCCCCTAGCGCCCCCTGGCACCGCCACTGGTTTGGAGGATTATTTGAATGAATTTCGATTGGAGTTTTAGTCATTTATGTTTGGGTTTTATTGAAGGGATTTTGCTCCCTTAAATTACAAATGCACATTTACTTTTGATCAAACTGAACCCCAAACTTAACTTTTTAACATTATTTGTGTTCTGCTAACTCAAACAAAAATGGCATATTTAGGCCTAGTTGTGAAAGTCAGCCCTTTCAGAGGTTTGCTAGGGTGTTAGCATTTTAAAACCATTTGCTAAGTGCATCACATCACTGATCAATGGCAAAAGACATCCATGAACATTTATAACAAAGGACGCCATATTTTACACCACTGAGGGGACCTGGGAGAACAGCCATGTAACATAAATAGTGTTTTTTTACGGACCTCTGTAGGAGACCACAAACCGGTGTAAATTATGACATCGTTGAAGGATTTTTGCCACATATTTCAGCATTGAGAGTTTAGAAACAGGGCTGTGCAGTGGTGCAGTGGTTAGAGCTGTTGCCTTGTAGCAAGAAGGTCCTGGGTTCGCTTCCCGACCTGGGATCTTTCTGCATGGAGTTTCCATGTTCTCCCTGTGCATGCGTGGGTTCTCTCCGGGTACTCCGGCTTCCTCCCACAGTCCAAAAACATGACTGTTGGGTTAACTGTCCTGTCTAAATTGTCCTTAGGTGTGTGTGTGTGTGTGTGTGTGTGTGTGTGTGTGTGTGTGTGTGTGTGTGTGTGTGTGTGTGTGTGTGTGTGTGTGTGTGCGCATGATTGTTTGTCCTGTGTATCTCTGTGTTGCCCTGCGATGGACTGGCTCTCTGTCCAGGGTGTACCCCGCCTGATTGCCCGTTGACCGCTGGAGATAGGCACCAGCCCCCCCCCTGCTTATTTTGTACCTTCCATTCCGCTTCGCCAGCAAACCTTTTAAGTTTACAAATGTTGGCTGATTGGCAGCGTTTGCTAATGTCATTTGCCACTGAGTTATAACCAATCAGAATGAGTTAGAGACAAGCCCCTCCACGCTACTCTACTGGGGTATTTCTGAGTACAAGCTCCAGTTCAGGTACTCGCATGGTCCGTGTAATCGAGACGTGCAAAGTCCAGTAAAATTACCCGTATGTGTTAGTGGAAACAAACGGTGGTCAGAACTAATCTCTTTATCTCCTAACTGAGGCCCTGTCCACACGTAGCCGGGGATCTGCCAAAACGTAGATATTTTTCTACGTTTTGGCCTGTCATCCACACGAAAACTGAGTTTTTTCACACGAAAACGGATCTTTTTAAAAACTCCGGCCAAAGTGAAGATCTGCGTTTTCTCCGTTTTGGGTGTCTGCGTGTGGACAGACAAAACCGGAGTTTTAAGGTCCGCAACGTCACTTTCCACGACAAAAAAAATGCTGACATCACGTGTGCGACCTGTGTTTACACTAGCCGACAGCATGGATGCCCTCAGAGCTGCACTCGCTTTATCAATTGTCCAAGCGCTTTTTGCTTGTTTGTTTTTGCAAGCGGAATTACTGCTCCTTGCGGAAGACCACAGACGAAGGACGAGGTTAAGAACGGGGGAAGTACTGCCGCCTACAGGTCTGGCATGTCCTTAACAACGTATTTATCCGGGTACGTGTGGACAGAGTTTGTTTTTAAACGAGGTGGTGTGGATGCAAGTTTTTGGAGGGGTGGATATTCGTTTTTAAAGAAACCTGGCTACATGTGGACTAGGCCTAGATGTAGTTCAAAGGGCTTTTTTACAACAGATACAGAAAATAATTTTTATAATCTTTCCAAAGAACCTCACTTCACTTTACTGCTGTGCTGAGATATAATCAGATTTACAGCAAACAGGATATTATGTTTACATGTAGCAACCAGGATTGAGAAATATTAACAGGATATTGATGTGCAGAGCGCAATGCTCTGTCAGAGCTGATCAAAGGTACCGTTCTGCAGGCATGATGCTCTGCGCCACGGCCAGTCACGCTAACAAAACTGCACCCTGGAGTCATCTTTAAGAGTCAATGAGCCTGGAGAAGACAGAACAGGCTCTGGATCATCTTTTAATTCCCGTTATGACTTTGTGATGTTTAAAGTCTCCTTCAGATGAGCGACAATTAAAACGGAAAGCGTTCAGATGGGGACTGGCACCAAACACCATCATCTCAATCTTTTAAATGATAGATTTGATGCATCCAGTAAAGATGGCCAACGTCTAAATTTGCTCTGATTTTAGCCAAAAACGTGAGCAAATTCCCTAAAACGCTTTTGTTCCTGTGGTTTTCTGGAACAGAGGAAAAAAGAGGAGAAGGAAAAGCTCAGGATGTAAAGGTAAAAGACAAAAAGGAAGAGGAGCAGGAAGCCAGGAGGAAAGCGTGTGTAAAGGAGGAGCTTTGGGAGCTAAACGTTATTCAGACTAAATGAGGTCAAGACCTTGAGATATCCGCTGAATCCCAAACAGGAATTTCTTGCAATCGTAGCTCGCTGAGGTGTTTGTGTGTTTCGTCTGTGTAAATAGAATACCAGCCAGGTCAATGTCATCCTCCGCCCCCACCCGTGCACTTAAAGGTTGATTTGAGCTGTGAATCCTCTTTTATGGAGGGGGAACGCCTCACGTGAACCCACAAGTGCTCCTCGGGTTTTTCCTCACACGTTTCTCTTCCCTCCTGGAAAGACCCAAGGGCATGAGGTCACTAAAAACGCCAACTTTGCACTTCCTTCATCCTCGCCACAATCAGCCACATCCCACCAGTTGCCTAGGAAACGGGCAGCCAATGAGAGTGCGTTTCAGAGAACTAAGGGGTTTTGGTTCATTTAGGATGCTGTGTCATCACATGCAAACACTTTTTGAGCGCATCAACGAACCGAACCGCAGTTTAACACCAGATCATTTGGTTTTTCTCTGATCTATGTGCTTCAAATTCCAATATCTAAACCGTGGTGCGAGTGAACGTTTCACAAACAAAGCTGTAACACTTCATACAAAAACACCAAAAGAATAAGTGCAGCATTTCCACCGTTTATGATCGTCCTTGACAAACATGAGTGAGATAAGCGACGACTTGATGGGACGCGTTCTCCGTAGTTTCAAAATGAACTCGGCCAAGAAAATCTGGACTGACCTTGTTGTTGGGGATGTAATGCTGCGTGTGTGTGTGTGTGTGTGTGTGTGTGTGTGTGTGTGTGTGTGTGTGTGTGTGTGTGTGTGTGTGTGTGTGTGTGTGTGTGTGTGTGTGTGTGTGCTCTATTTTAAAGCAGCAACGTCTCGCTGCTGTTCTGCTCCACTTACACCAACACCTGTTTCCTCCATTTTTATTAGCAACTTTTCTGTTTGTCTCTGCCTTTTGCCTCATTTTTGTTCTCTCTCTCTCTCTCTCTCTCTCTCTCTCTCTCTCTCTCTCTCTCTCTCTCTCTCTCTCTCTCTCTCTCTCTCTCTCTCTCTCTCTCTCTCTCTCTCTCTCTCTCTCTCTCTCTCTCTCTCTCTCTCTCTCTCTCTCTCTCTCTCTCTCTCTCTCTCTCTCTCTCTCTCTCTCTCTCTCTCTCTCTCTCTCTCTCTCTCTCTCTCTCTCTCTCTCTCTATTTCTGTGACAAAGACTGATCTTTGTTTATATTTTGCTTTTCTCCCCTTCTCTAGTTGGTGGGATTCATCTATGCCTGTTATGTGGTCAAGCTCATTTCTGAAGAAGAAGACAGCTGTAAGCACACACACACACACACACACACGCGCGCACGCGCGCACACACACGCACACACAAAGATGAGAATGACCAGCTGTCTATTCCCAGTTTTACGTTCATGGAATATTTGTCACAGAATTTAATCTGTAATCTGAGGTGATTTGATTTGTATTGTTCAAATTTTTCTCTGGTCCTTTTTCCACGTCTGCAGCTGTGCATGCAGGATGCTCAGTTAAACTGTTAAAGCTCAATAGAAAATTTGCTTAAATTGTTGTTTTTCGTGTCTCTTAAGAACATTCTAACTTAAGTACATTGTGGAGATTTAAAAAAAAAATTTTTTTTTGAAAACATGGTCCTCTAGCATTAATCTAAAAACCTCTAAAAGCAACCATTGGACCGTTTGGTTGTCACTCTTGTTGAACTTTCGCACTTCCCTGGGTCCTCTATTGTGGTCTTCGGGCACTCGAAGAGTACAGTTGCTTCTCTTCTTTCCTCTATTGCCAGGGAGCTAGTCCTGTCTGTCTACAGCAGGGCCGTGCAGAGACCTTTGAAGGGGCGGGTGCTCAAAGTAAAAAAAAAGGGCACATATAGAGCGTGTTGGAAACAAACGCTTGGTCACCCTGCGTCAGTTTTAGCCACTTCGGGTGTGAGAATGTGTTAGATTGAAGTGGGAGGGCTTCTGGCATTTCAGAAAATTGGGAAGTCGGATGCAATTGGAGTGCCACCCGAACCCACATTAAGTCTTAGCCATGTGTAGGGATGGGAACCGAACTTGGTACTTTTTAAGGCACCGACCGAATTCCATAGTACCGACTGAGTACCAGTTCACGTCATATGAAACCGAGCCTTGCTTCGGTACTCATGCCGGGCGCCAGCGCAAGAGAGTATTGTTGTTAGTCACTGTGGCGAGCTGTAAACAAAGCAGCATGGCAGAGAGGAATTCTTCTGAAGTTTGGGTCCACTTCACTGAATGGGATGGGTAACTGGGTGATGATGAAACCAGCAACAACGATCTAAGTGAGGCATCATCATCTTAATCTGCTCTGGTATGTAAATAAAATGTTTAAGATAAAGTTAGCTTGGAATGTTAGCTTCCGTTCAGCTAATGGTGTGTTCGCTTTCCCCTTAGAACTCCGAAATTCCGACTAGAAGAAAGCGAACACGCTCTAAAGTTTGGCTTCACTTCACTAAATGCGACGGACTATTGGATGATAATGAAACCAGAGACAGTGATTCAAGTGTGAGTCATCTTAATCTGCTTCAGCGGCAAAATTAGCTGTTTACGATAACGTTAGCTTGATAGTTTAGTTTTTGTTTACGTAGCTAATGGTGTGTTCGCTTTCTCCTTGGAAATTACAACTCCTGAATAGGAAAAATAAACAGATTGAAAATGAACAGCAAAAGGAATGAAGATACAGAGTAAATTTAGTTCACAGCAAGTTTGTCCAGAGGGGAAAGGAGAGGAAAAGGAGTACATGGAGCTGGGTATTAACTTTTGTATCATTTAGAAACAGTTGTTAAAAGTTTTCATAACACTACGATGACAAAATACAAACAGTTGTATGTTATTTATCATGATATTTATTAAATAAGGTTATATATTGGGACAATAATATGTTTTTAATTTAAAAAGTGATTAAAATAATTATTAAACACTCAAAAGTATCAAAAATTTGTACCGTGAAGTACCGGTATCGATTAGTAGGTACTGGGAATTGGTGCTATATTGATTCTAATGTCAAAGATACCCATCGCTAGCCGGGTGGAGAGTGCTCACACTCGGATGCTACTCGAGGTGAACCGCAAGCCAGAGGTTCTAGCTGCGATGTCGGTGTTAGCGCACAAAATGGATGTGATTTGGGAGAAAGTCACTGCACGGTATGGGCAAGTTTAATGCTCAACTATTAGATTTACTGAGGGACTGAAGACCAGTTTAAGAACTGAAAGGCAGAGATGAAATTATCTCTGTCTGCCCCAAAACAATTCTCATCTGAATCTGGTGCCCTAACAGCCTTGAGCCTCCTTTACAATGTTCATTTTGTCCCCTTTTCAAATATTAAACGAGGATATTTTTGCTTCGGACACAGGTAACTAGAAACACCTTCATGTCTGAAGCAAGAAGAACCTCGTTTAATAAAGCCTTGAGCCTATTTGAAGACAGATGCTGTGTCTTGTTTTTGTTATTGTATGTCAGATCTTGGACGGCTTGTTCCAAAACTGTCACCTTGTTGTACTGAGGCGCTGGAACTATGACAAATAAAGCTTCTTGTATCATTCATTACACACTCAAGTATTTACTACCACCGGTGTAGCGGTGGAAGCAGCTGACATGAGAATCAGCTCCTCTAAATCTGAGACCACGGTCTTGATTCGGAAAAGGGCAGAATGCCTTCTCCGGGTCAGGGATGAGGTCCTGCCCCAAGTGGAGGAGTTTAAGTCTCTCGGGGTCTTGTTCACGAGTGAGGGAAAGATGGAGCGTGAGATCGATAGGCGGATTGGTGCTGCATCTGCAGTGATGCGGGCGTTGTACCGGTCTGTCATGGTGAAGAGAGAGCTGAGTCAGAAGGCGAAGCTCTCGATTTACCGGTCGATCTACGTTCCTACCCTCACCTATGGTCATGAGCTTTGGGTAGTGACCGAAAGAACGAGATCACGGATACAAGCGGCTGGAATGAGTTTTCTCCACAGAGTGGCTGGGCTCTCCCTTAGAGATAGGGTGAGGAGCTCGGTCATCGGGGAGGGGCTCGGAGTAGACCCGCTGCTCCTCCACATCGAGAGGAGCCAGTTGAGGTGGCTCGGGCATCTGGTCAGGATGCCTCCTGGACGCCTCCCTGGTGAGGTTTTCCAGGCACGTCCAACCAGGAGGAGACCTAAAGGTAGACCCAGGACACGGTGGAGGGACTATGTCTCTCACCTGACCAGGGAACGCCTTGGGATTCCCCCGGTGGAGCTGGCCCAAGTGGCTGGGGAGAGGGAAGTCTGGGCCTCTCGCCTTAGGCTACTGCCCCCGCGACCCGACTCCGGATAAGCGGATGAAAATGGATGGATGGATGGATGGATGGATGGATGGATGGATGGATGGTGTGATAGGTTCTCTGCTCAATAACATCAAAGAAGGAGAAACAGCCGGCTGCTACCACTTCAACTTTAGGACAAACTACCAGAGTTCCAAAAGGAAAAGCACCGTTTGAAGTCACAGACAACAAAAAATGTTTGGACCTAGAAAACAGCGACTGGTGTTTAGTGCTATCTCGTTTTCTCTGGGAATGAGTTTTTGGTTCCAGTGTAAGGAGAACCAAGGAAGATACCCAAGAGGAGGAGTGAATGTTCCGTGACTGTGTTTGTGTTTAAAACTTAGGTTGTTTCGCTATAACAGCTTTAACAATTTTGACATCCTTTGAAATGGAATGCAGCTCATGCTGATACTAAATCAAAATGTTTCCTAAGAAACAGGCTTATCATGAGCTGACAGCAATACTCTTGGACTAGCTGTTCATTAGTCCTGTAGAATGTGGAAAAGATATTTATCCAAACTGAGGCTGTTCAGTAAGATGGTAGTTCGAAAACTCAGTTAAAAAGATGATAAATCTCTTTAAGTCATCATATAAGTGCATCTGAATATAATTGAAAGTGTCTAAGGAAAGTTTATTTACTTCAACTCATCACTGTTCTGGTGGCTCGCCACAAAAATATGTCCATTTTTAAAGAGACTGGCCCTCAAAACTTTTGTCCCATCAGGTTAGTGTTGACTCTAATTCCTCACTGAGAGTTAACGCTGATTGTGCCGAGTAATGATCACGGAATAATGATTTAAAATTGGTTTGTAAAAAGCTAAAATTTTTACTGGGTCCAAAATGTCCTGGAAAATTAAGGCTCAGTTTACAGCATAAAGAGTACACCTCTGAAATGAGTTAAACTAACTCAATTATGTTTGATTTTCATCTAAACGCACAATTGCCTGTAATGTGCAGCTTCTTTTATTTTCCCAAAATAGAGTTCCTAAGTCTACCCTAACACCTGCCTGGTCAAATGAATACAATCTTGCAAATGGCCCCATCTCTTGGAAATAACAATGGGAAGTTTAAATTGGTGCTTTTTTGTTAGAATCTTTTGATACAAGAGTTGTGTTTGCACATATTCACTAAGTTCACATTCTGAAAGCTACAGATCCGTTCAGAGTAAAATAATAAAATAATTAAAGAAAAAATGAAATAGAAAAAGTAGAGCAGAGCAGGGGCGGATTTAGGACTGAAGAAGATCCGGGGCTTAACACACACGTGACACGCCCTAGTCAACAACATCATATATATTTGACTTGTACCACATAATTTTTAATCTGAAGCTACATATTAAGCATTTTCAGGGCAGAGTATTGTTCCTGTTAGTGTTTAGTGTGAGATGATAGTGAATATTCCCTTTCTTTCTCCAACAACTTTACCTGATAGTAAGCTAACTTTAGGCAAACCAGCAGCACAACAAATATTTTCAAATAAGACTCACAAACCTGAGTCAACACCAGTCTCATCAAAGCTGGGGTTCTGTCGTTGTACTTTTGGTCTAAAAAAACGTCCTTATGTCCATCTTCACTCATGCGTTTCAGGCAGAGAGTGTAGAAGAAGGGCTTCTTCTTCAGTGGTGGAGGCTCAGGCAGGCTGTATACAAACTACTGCCAGCTGCTCCCTCTCTGTTGGACTTTGGTACTGCATGTTACTTCCACGTTTTAGAGCCGGGGCCTTCATGAAACATCCGGGGCTTGAGCCCAAGTAGCCAGGCCTAACGCCACCCCTGGAGCAGAGCAAGTTGCTCCCAGTGTTAACCAGGTTTCTAACTCTTACAAGTTCATTGTGCAACACACACTCTGTTTCTTGTTACCACACCAACCTGAGCAAATCTCACACCCAAAAAAAAAAAATGAAATAAGGAGCGATTTCTGCTCAGAGTAGTGTCTGAGGCCTTCAGGTTTAGCTCCTGTCTGCACCTGAAGAGGAGAGAAGGTGCTCTTTATGTTCGTTTAGCAAACGTGAATCTGTTGGTTACAGATGTTTGTGGGAGACGGAAACACCAGTGAGGTGGATCACAGGAGCGTCCTCGGCGTGTGAGAGCAGAGGACGTTTTACACAGATGGTACAACTGTGATAACTGCATTAGTGTTTCATAACTATTAATTATCCCGGACACGGCGATGAGGAGTGTCAGGATCTAACACTGTGCATTTACTCACACAGGGTTCAAGAACGACGTCAAATTCTTTGTTACACAACGACAGGGCAATAATAAAGGAGAAGGTTCATTTGACCCTGATCAGATGCTCATTTTACATTTTGATCAAATAATCTCAGATTTAAATTTAACCCAAAACAATTATATCCCTATAACTTGATTTTTACTAGACATAAACAGAGATCATTTCATTTACTGCCAACATGGCCGACTGCTGAGGTCTGCCAGATTGGCCTCACACACCACTTCCTTATTTCCACAAGAGGGATTCCCATGGACCTGGTCCATAATGTGACAATGTGTGTGTGTGTGTGTGTGTGTGTGTGTGTGTGTGTGTGTGTGTGTGTGTGTGTGTGTGTGTGTGTGTGTGTGGCTAATAAGTTAGGACAATTTGCAAACAAACTAAAACACATCTATCCATCATCAGAACCTGCTTTGTCCATGTAGGGTTGCCGGGGGGGGGGGGGGGGGGGGGGGGGGGGCTGGTGCCTATCTCCAGCGGTCAATGGGCAATCAGGTGGGGTACACCCTGGACAGAGAGCCAGTCCATCGCAGAGACACACAGGACAAACAATCATGCACACACTCACGACTAAGGACAATTTAGACAGACCTATTAATGTTTTTGGACTGTGGGAGGAAGCCGGAATAGCCGGAGAGAACCCGCGCATGCACAGGGAGAACATGCAAACTCCATGCAGAAAGATCCCAGACCGGGAAGCGAACCCAGGACCTTCTTGCTGCAAGGCAACAGCTCTAACCACTGCTCCACTGCGCAGCCCAATTAAAACACAATTAAGACAATTTGTCATGAATCTACAGCAAGAAAATGTGCACAAAATCCAATCAAGTATGCACATTTCTCAGATTATTTTGCAATGTAGACACAAGTGTTTTAAGTGTCATTCCAACAAAAAAAACACATATTTTCTTGCCATTTTGTATTGCTTTTTAGTCAGAGAGAGTCTGGGTTTGATTCCCTTCTTTGACAGCATTCATTGCTTTATTCTTGCTGCTCTTAGCTACCCGTAGATGCCAATTTCACATCTAAATTTGATTTAGCCTTTTTCTAAAAACAAACTTTAGAAAGGGATGAAGAGAACTGAGGAGGTTTTTACTTTAATTAAAGTGGATGATGTCCTCCAATCAGCACCACTAAGCTTCAGAATCAAGGGGGATGTTAAAATGTTCTTCACTCATTTAATTAAAAAACATTTCATAAAAAAATGTGCATAAAAGCAATTATTGAAACACAACAAGCTCATTTTAGATACAGTGGGACAAAAAAGTATTTAGTCAGCCACCGATTGTGCAAGTTCTCCCACTTAAAATGATGACTGAGGTCAGTAATTTACATCATAGGTACACTTCAACTGTGAGAGACAGAATGTGAAAAAAAATCCATGAATTCACATGGCAGGATTTTTAAAGAATTTATTTGTAAATCAGGGTGGAAAATAAGTATTTGGTCACTTCAAACAAGGAAAATCTCTGGCTCTCACAGACCTGTAACGTCTTCTTTAAGAAGCTTTTCTGTCCTCCACTCGTTACCTGTATTAATGGCACCTGTTTGAACTCATTATCTGTACAAAAGACACCTGTCCATAGCCTCAAACAGTCAGACTCCAAACTCCACTATGGCCAAGACCAAAGAGCTTTCGAAGGACACCAGGAAAAGAATTGTAGACCTGCACCAGACTGGGAAGAGTGAATCTACAATAGGCAAGCAGCTTGGTGTGAAAAAATCAACTGTGGGAGCAATTATCAGAAAATGGAAGACATACAAGACCACTGATAATCTCCCTCGATCTGGGGCTCCACGCAAGATCTCATCCCGTGGGGTCAAAATGATCATGAGAACGGTGAGCAAGAATCCCAGAACCACACGGGGGGACCTGGTGAATGACCTGCAGAGAGCTGGGACCACAGTAACAAAGGTCACCATCAGTAACACACTACAACGGCAGGGAATCAAATCCTGCAGTGCCAGACGTGTTCCGCTGCTGAAGCCAGTGCATGTCCAGGCCCGTCTGAAGTTTGCCAGAGAGCACATGGATGATACAGCAGAGGACTGGGAGAATGTCATGTTGTCAGATGAAACCAAAGTAGAACTTTTTGGTATAAACTCAACTCGTCGTGTTTGGAGGAAGAAGAATACTGAGTTGCATCCCAAGAACACCATACCTACTGTGAAGCATGGGGGTGGGAACATCATGCTTTGGGGCTGTTTTTCTGCTAAGGGGACAGGACGACTGATTCGTGTTAAGGACAGAATGAATGGGGCCATGTATCGTGAGATTCTGAGCCAAAACCTCCTTCCATCAGTGAGAGCTTTGAAGATGAAACGTGGCTGGGTCTTCCAACACGACAATGATCCCAAACACACCGCCCGGGCAACAAAGGAGTGGCTCCGTAAGAAGCATTTGTACGTCCTGGAGTGGCCTAGCCAGTCTCCAGACCTCAACCCCATAGAAAATCTGTGGAGGGAGTTGAAAGTCTGTGTTGCTCGGCGACAGCCCCAAAACATCACTGCTCTCGAGAAGATCTGCATGGAGGAATGGGCCAAAATACCAGCTACTGTGTCTGCAACCTGGTAAAGACCTGTAGTAATCATTTGACCTCTGTTATTGCCAACAAAGGTTATGTTACAAAGTACTGAGTTGAATTTTTGTTATTGACCAAATACTTATTTTCCACCCTGATTTACAGATAAATTCTTTAAAAATCCTGCCATGTGAATTCATGGATTTTTTTTCACATTCTGTCTCTCACAGTTGAAGTGTACCTATGATGTAAATTACTGACCTCTGTCATCATTTTAAGTGGGCGAACTTGCACAGTCGGTGGCTGACTAAATACTTTTTTCCCCCACTGAATTTATTGTGAAAGATGAGAGTCTCTCACCACCATTTACATTTATAGTAGCCTGACATCTGTATAGAGACGCATCATTTTATCCGTATTTATCAATACATGCAGTCTTCAGGAAAGTGCAAATGGCAGATGATCAACAATGGCGCGTTAGTATTTTGATCATCTGGACTAACGGCCTTTATCCTGTTAAAATGACTGAAAATGAGTCAAAGGGACAAGTTCATTTTGAGACGGCCATGTTTTTTAAATGCAGTGTGCGTCCGTGAGCATTAACATGAATGAGCCCATTAACCTGAGGACATCAGCTCTTTTCTTCAGTTAAAGTTGACGCTGCCGTTCCTCCACAAGATCAATACCCAGGCGTGTCTTATTCAGCGCCGGGCCGAGGATGCTGTTTGCTAAACGCATAAATATTGATGGGTAATGAATGCAAACGGGATGGGAGGGAGAGAGAGTGCAGGTTTTCCTACCGCTCTTTCTGCCCACAGCTGACTGGACATCAACATCGACTTAATGACTTTTATGGAGGAAAGTAAGAGCTGCAGATCAGGGCTGAGACGCTCTTTGTGTGACCAAATCAAAGATAAATATCAAATCACGACATTACTGGAATTTCACTACTTTAATGCCACTTTAACAGTTTAATTGAATTTTATCTCTCTTTTAATTAGCCCGTTAATGGCAGTAAACCAAATATTCCACGTAGTTTATTGCCTCCATGTCTGAATAATTTATGTCTAACAGTTGTTAGTATTTGGCCTTTCCTTAATTGTTGTGTTTTCGCCTTTGGCTATCAGTGCTGCAAACTTCTGCTTATTATGCACCCCAGAAGAGCGACTATTGGAGCTGAGAAGCGGTCTTCGATAAGACGGAGGTGCAGAAAATATGCTGTGTACTTTTTTCTGAGTATTTTAGTGTTTAGTGATGCAGAACAATGCTGCTTAAAATATGCATTTATTCAATTATTCCTTATTTTTTTTATTATTTATGAAAGTGTTGTGGGGGGGAAACCAAGTTGTCCAATCCGTTTAGTTTTAAAAGTTTCACTTGTCTGATTAAAACCTCACCTGGACGACGATGGTGGATTCAAATCTACTGAAATATTTTATTTATCACAAAACTAAGTCTTTGATTTTTTTACAAGAGACAGTGGGTGATAATGTTTTTGCATGTGTGTTCAATTGCATAATTGCATAATCTCATGAACCTATGGAGGGGTTTATTGAAACAGAAAGTAATGATTGGATGGACGTCTACAAACGATTAACCCATGATGGCCGTCTTTACTTTAAGTTGCTTTATTTAAAAGATAGCAGGCTCATATTTGATATCTTTGTCACACAGGGAGTCATTTCTAACACATTCCAACATTTACCACTAATTAATGGTTTTTTCTGTTAGCAAAACATTTCTAAAACCCCTAACTAAACTTTAAAGAGCAAGTTACCACCAAATCAACTTTTTTTTGCTGATCAGCTGTATAAAAGATAGTGATGTAGATGTGCAGTCATTATTTCAGAGCATACTGTATACATGTTCTGCCTAAAACAGCCAGTATGGCGCCTTCTTCGCGTAAAAATTCTGCACAACTTTTATTTTTGAAGCAGCCATTGCTATTTGTTAAGCGGTCGTATGTTGCGTTAGCCGCTACCATGTAATAAGGCTGCACTGCCGCTGTGGGCTATAAGAGTAGCTACACCTTCGTAGCAGGTTGGAGTTGGAATAGCAAACAAGTGTTTACGTCGCCTTGACTAACTCACGAGCCATTGGTTCAAAATTATACGAATCAGGGTCACTTGCATTCCTCCCTTTTCTCTCTTTCCTCCAGTAAAAGAGGTGGAGACAAATCCCCCCCCCTCCCACCCCCCCACCCCCTCAAACGACTGCTCCGAGACAAAGAAGCTGTGTCACTGCCACAGCGCAGCCCTCTCGGTTCGCTAGGCATCTTTCAAGCTATAAATGTGGGTGGAGTAAGACTCTGGGGTTGGGGGACAACTTACTCTTTAAGGAAACCCAAATAAATGATCTAGTAAATTATCCAGATAAAGATGGCCACCACTACCTGACCCTAAAAACTTCTTCATCTCAGACAGATACTCAGCTTAAGTGTTTTGTTGTAGTAGTCATAAAATGATCATTGTTTGTCAACAATAGATGATCTTAGTTAAAAATGTTGGAAAGAAAGATGGCAGTGAATATGCATTACCTCGTTTTTTGTTTAGAAACATTTAATTTAGCAACATTTTCACAGTCTAAAACATCACCAGTGTCAAGTCTACTGACTTTAATCCATCTAAATTTAGGCAAACAAACAACAAGCATAATTTCAGAATAATACAATAGTCAACTTAAATTTTTCAGCCACTATTTTGGTTTAATTAGTTTTTAAATGGTCACAGACACCACTGGCCTGCCACAAATACATGCACTACATTTCTCAGGAATAATTTGGGGGATTTGCCGTAATCTTCTTGTTGCTGAGCCTGAAGTCCTCAAAGTCTGTGGGAAAAAAAGTCTGAGCGGTAATGCAATCTGGAAGAATAAACACTAATCAGGCAGCTTTGTGGGGAAATGTGCCTCGGGTGAAAAAGCTAATGCTCACTAAGAACTGATGAAGACTTGGAATGGCTGAGAAAGCTAATTACTCTGATAATTATTGTGTACGTGTGTGTGTGCGTGCGTGCGTGCGTGTGTGTGTGCAGGTGATCTTTACAGTTATTTTTTATTTTACTCTCAAAGCAAATCAGATGTGTGATTCTTATCAATCATGCAAGTAAACAAAACAACACCTGGACATATAGACGTTTACAACTGAAGTCATATTCAGATGAAGTGTTACGCATACGGAGGACAATAAAGCATAGTAAATATGTTTTATTATCATTTTAACAATAATTTAAAGTATTTCAGTACAAAAAAATTTATCTTTTTATTTACTTACAGGTCGTATAAATTGTTTGTTTTTCATATTTTAGGAAGTATTGCGTAATTCCAGACCTTATGAATAGCATTTCTGGAATATATAATGGACCTTAAAAGATTGACAGGTTCAAAGGCTCCATTCTGTCTAATGTTTAGAGGATAGAGCACAGAAGAAACTCTGCAGAGACAATGTGACTGCAGCATGAATCAGCAGGAAAGCTTTATGGGCTCGACACACGGGAGGCGACATCGCCTCTCCTCCTTTCATTTTCAATGAGACATGCGCGACAAAGCGATAATCGCGGGTCTCCCTCCTACCAAGCGAAACGCGAAAAACGTGCGTGTGAAATTTTGCGCTCGTGCACGTGTCGTGCACAGGCGACCCAGCGACGCGATCCCAGAAAGTTGAAACATTTTCAACTTTTCATCGCTGTCGCTCGGACGAGGACCAATCAACGGAGGTTTCATTCACTGACCAATGAGCGGACAGGATGCTCCGTACACCTCCGAGCAAACATGGAGGAGAGTTGATTATTATTATGTTTTATAGTAAAATCAGAAGTAAGATTTCACATAACTCTAGCAGCACCTTGTGAAACATCATATCTACCGCTTTATTAACTCTGAACCACTTAAATAACCTTAATTCCCTCCAACCTGACACAGCCAAACAAAACAACGGAAGTTTCGATTTCACCACGGAACAGAACGCGTAGACGGCTCTGCCGCTGGCACGGGTCGCCTCCCGTGTGTCAGGTAATAAAAGCGACAGCGACAAATTTCGCTGATCGCGGCCGTTTGTCGCCTCCCGTGTGTCGAGCCCATTAAAGTTGGTTTATGCTTGACTCGTCCGCGAGGTCGGCACGGCTCTGCGCGGCAAAGTTGCGTCATTTTGCATCATTTTAACAACCACGCCCCTCCACCGCGTCTCCGCACGGCCCAAGATTTCCGCAACGCGCACCTCGGAAAATTTCTAACCGGACGGACGGACACGGAAAACCATGGCGGACTGGCAAGAACTAGTATGGCAGAGGTTGGTAAATACAGACATTTGTATGATTCAGCTCTCAGAGATCACCGTGATCAACATGTTAATAATTCTTGGAGAGAAATAACTCGCACTGTCGGAAAAGACGAGGACGCTGTTAAAATGCTGAAATGCCATGTTGTAAACAACAGTAATTTCTACTTCTACTACGGTGTAGTGTTGGATGCATGCTGTAGAGCTCCATGCTGCCCCCTACAGTTTGGGAGAATATTGGCTCACCGCAGAGACGAGCCGCACGAACCATAAACGCTGCGAGTTGTGAAGCGCGTTCCATCCGCGAGCCGCATCACCTCGCGGAAAGTGAATGCGTCAAGCATAAACCAAGCTTCACTGTCTACAATGAAACACTCTCCTACATAAAGGCTCCAGAAAGAGAAGGAACATAGCCAGCATGAGAGAGGTTCGGCGGCGTCGGCGTGAAGAGCCAAATTCAGCTGAATATTCTTTTGTCATAACGTTGTCCTGAAACATGTCCCACCATCTTTCTTATGAGTGTTTTGCTGTCCCAAGGAATGTGTCTCAAGGCCCCGCTCACACCGGATGACTATTGCTCCATGCATGAAGAAATCAACCAGAACTTGAATGGTTTTTGCAAAGTCTTCAGGCTTCATAGGTTCCTCATAACACTTGACTGACCATGATAGGGCCTTGATTTTCTTTTGAGCGTGCACAAAACCAATAGAGGTGCAGCAGACTATAGGAGATCTGGGTGGATCCGTTAGCCCGGCTCCCACCTCCGCGTTAGCTTTGGGTTAGCCAGGGTTAGCTTCAGGTTAGCTCGTAGCTAGTTCGCCTGGGTGTCGTCACTCGATCCCAGCCTTACAGCCCCACCCTCAGCTCCTCCTCTCTTCCCTTTTATGGAATTGTCTGGGCTGGACGGAGCCTGTGACACGGTCAAAATGGCGGTGGTGGCCACCTCCCATTATAGACAAAAAACGTGTTATTGGAGCCTATGGAATCGTTTTGTCCAGTATGTACAGTCTATGGTGGAGACAAGTGGCAGAGTAACAGTGGCATGCATAACAAACACATGGTGTGTGACTACACTCTAAAAAATAAAACATTGAAATTAAGTAACCATAATTTGTTGATGGGTTCCTCTAAACCTACTTGCTTAACTCATTCACTGCCAGCCGTTTCCTGATCGCTAACGGCCTTCGCTGCCAGCATTTCTCACTGTTTTTACTGTTTTTTTAAGAGTCACAGAACGTTGCGCGCTAGCATGATGTCGATGCCAAAACAAGGAGGAGACTCACCTCTTACATCAGGAAGAAGCCGTGTGTTCCCTTCCTAAGCATTAATGTACTGCGGGATAATTCTTGGTCTCACTCCTAAAAATAGATTTAGATTTGCATCACACGTTTGTTTTAATACAACTGAGCAGAAACTTTCACTGGAAGCGGTTTTATGCTTCAACTCTGATTAGCAGCAAGAGAAGCAGTAGAGGTGGTGGCTCAGGAACAGGATGTACCAGTAAGGCTTCTGTAGGTGGGAGAAGACTAATGCAGTGATTCATCCGTGGTGGGAAGTTCCCAAATGTTAGCATCAATACAGGCTTCCACTAATTAACTGTGTTTGTGTGTGTGTGTGTGTGTCTGTTCGTGCCTGTATGTTTGTGTGCAGTTGACTTTATAGGTGGATTTGACTCCTATGGTTACCAAGGCCCTCAAAAGACTTCCCACCTTCAGCTACAGCCCATGTATATGTAAGTATATTTACATCCTGTTTGTTTCCATCCACCATTGCCTTGTTTAAATGCGTCCACCGTCATCCACATCAGTAAAAGTGAAGAACACTGGTTCTCTTGATGTAATATTCAAGGTCTTATTTTGAAAAAGCTCATGCACAAAGACCAAGCTTACCTCTGCGACAACCATGGACGTAATTTGGGGGGGGGGGGGGGGGGACATGTCCCCCCCACTTTTTCCAAAGTCAAGTTTTGACCCCTGCACTTTTTACCATCCAAAAACAATATTACGCTATATTAAATTGACACTGGTTGAGCTCTAGGACCAAGCCCCCCCCCACCCACACACACACACACACACACACACACACACCCCATCCCCCCCCCCCCACACACACACACACACACAAACTTCTAAAGTGAAAATTACGTCCATGGTGACAACATCAGCAGCAGCAGAAGCAAACCTCCAGCAGAATAACAGGATCCATCCAAGTATTATGCACGAACCCCTCGAGTATGGCAACAACAAGCCGGAGACTCTGCCCTGGCTTTCAGACTCTACAGAATCTAATCCAATCAGACATTTGATGGATGTGGTGGAACAAGCTTGATCCATGGAGGGAATCAGACCTGGTAACCTAAATTAATCACTGACAGCCTCCCAGTTTTTCATCCGCCTGACACCCCAAGAGGTTCTTTATCATGCTTTTACAGTAGAGCTGTTTAAGAGCAAATTAGGTTTAAAGTTTAGAGCTGATCAGTGTGAAAAAGGTCTTGAGAAACTTTGGAATAAAGGCTAAATCTCATTTCCAGGTACCCTTAGCTTTATTGTTCCCACGGCTCTTCATCTCGATGACTAGTGTTTAATAGTGAGAGGCATCCATCATTCATTTTATGCAACCGTGCTGAGCTCCACTCCATGCATCCTTTAGATGCAAATGGTGATTTATTTGATTTTATTTGCTACCATGTTGCAAAAGTGTCTTTTGAAAGGCGTCAATATCCCATCACTTCCTGTCACAAGCATGTGGTTGATGGAGAATCAAAGTTTACCAATGCTGCTGAGAAAACCGACACGTAGTCATTATTTAAAGTGGATTTGTCTCATTGAGAAGCTGATTTTCATAATTAGCTTTCATCCTGCCCCATCAGACCCAAAAGTCGGATTATTGTTGGAAAACGAGGGTTTTTGATGTTGAACCTTTAGTTTTTGTGTTTTTGTTCCAGAGTCGAGCTGATGTGAAACTCACACGGTGGAATTCAGTTTTCATTAAGACCCTTGGCTGTTTGTGGACCAAAGAGCCAATCAGATGTCCCAAAAATGCACCTGGGTCCAGGCTTGCACATCACCCGCACCAATCTCAGTGTCTGAGTTTGTCCTGCGGGAAGCAGTACAGATAAAGCTACAGCCATGGCGCAAACAGCCAGATGAAATAATGGTGATTCCGCTGATGTGCAGCAGACAGATTATCAATAGCAGTTCGTATTAGACGAGAACCGGAGCGAATTAGAGGGGAGATGCAGAGGCACAGAGATGGAAACTGTGATCGAGATGGCTGATGGAGCAAAAGAAGGCAGTGAAAGGGAGGAACGAAGTGATGGATGATACATAGAGCTAAACAAAGGAGAAAGGCAATAAAGGACTATTCTGTAGTTTTATATGTCCCCTGTGGAAGCCATAACCCGGATCATAAATCATCCACCCCCTAAATAATGGCTGCCAACACAAACACGCCACAGCTGTAGTGTAAATACACACGGTCAGCAATCAACACATAGACGAAGTATCTGTGTTGATGGCTTTGGCTCATAAACACACACACTCACACACACACAAATCATCAATATGCTATCATTGTTCCCCAGCCGCTGTCCCTCTGAGTTTGGTGTTTATTGGTTCTGACCAGAGGGAGCAATAAACTACAACCTGCCATCTCCAAGGAATTTTCTTTCACATAAAACAAACAAAATAAAAAAGCACAAAAGGCAGAAATCCCCCCCCCCCCCCCCCCCCCAATTAGCCCATCATTAACATCTACTTCAATGTTAATCGATTGTGTGAAGATATACAGAAGTTAAAATAGATATTTCTGGCTGTAAAATCTGTTTGCATGTTTCATTTCCATCTTCTTTTGCAATAACATGATTGTTATGGTGGTTTCTAAAAAAATAAAAATAGAAAAAGACTTAAAAATATTGAAGGTTTTGAGGCACTTAGAACCAGAACACATCATCTAAACAACACTCCCATCATTTTCTATTACAACCTTGAACGCCACCGTGTGATGCCCAGAAACACGTCTCCACACTGGCCTGTTTTCAACAGCTGCTGCTGTTTAAAAATAAATAAATAAATCTTAGTTTTGCTTGCTCCATTGCTTGGACTGGACATAAGAAGCTTTCTCTTTGCTCTGTAGCAGCACACTTTGTGTCAAGAAATGTAACAAGTATATTATTATGAGTGTGAAGCGGCTGGGAAGAGAATCGGCTCCTCTAAATCCGAGACCATGGTCTTAAGTAGGAAAAGGGTAGAATGCCTTCTCCGGGTCAGGGACGAGGTCCAGCCTCAAGTGGAGGAGTTTAAGTATCTTTGGGTCTTGTTCACAAGTGAAGGAAAACTGGAGCGCTGAGATCGATAGGTGGATTGGTGCTGTGTCTGCGGTGATGCGGGCGTTGTACCGGTCTGTCGCGGTGAAGAGAGGGCCTTTGAACGTGGCATCGTTGTTGGTGCTAGATGGACTGTTGTGAGTATCTCAGAAAGGTCTGGGATTGTCACGTACAACCATCTCTAGCGTTTAAAGGGAATGGTCCTAAAAAGGGAAAACATCCAGTGAGCGGCAGTTCTGTTGGCAAATAAGCCTTGTTGATACCAGAGGCCAGAGGAGAATGACCAGACTGGTTCGAGCTGAAACTCAAATAACCACTCATTACAACTAAGGTATGCAGAGGAGCATCTCTGAACAAACAACATGTCAAACCCAGGGGCGTGTCCAGGGAGTGGCCTGGGGTAGCACATGCCACCCTTGGAATCTGATTTGCCACCCCAGGTGCCAACACACTAATTTAATTTTAAATAGGCTTTTCATTGTCCACAAAAGGCTTGGGGGTAAAACAAAAATAAAGCATAACCATTGGTGCCACCCATGCACAAAGCTGTGCCTCACCTGGGCCACCCCATTTTAAAAGATCTGGACACGCCACTGGTCAAACCTTGAGGCAGGTGGGCTACAGGAGCGGAAGACCACACTCCTGTCAACTAAGAACAGGAAACTGAGGCTGCAATGCCAACAGGCTCATCGAAATTGGACAATGGAGGGTTGGAAAAATGTTGCCTTGTCTGATGAGTCTCGATTTCTGGTGCGACATTCGGAAGGTAGGTTCAGAATTTGGCGTCAACATGAAAGCATGGATCCATCCTGCATTGTGTCAACGGTTCAGGCTGGTGGTGGCGGTGGTGTAATGCTGTGGGGGACATTTTCTTGGCACACTGTGGGCCCCTTAGAAATAGTTGATCATCGTTGCAACACCACAGCCTACCTGAGTTTTGTTGCTGACCATGTCCATCCCTTCATGACTACATTGTACCCATCTTCTACTTCCAGCAGGATAGTGCACCATGTCCTAAAGCTCCAATCATCTCAGACTGGTTTCTTGAGCATGTCAATGAGTTCACTGTACTCAAATAGCCTTCACAGCCACCAGATCTCAATCCAACAGAGCACCTTTGGGATGTGGTGGAACGGGAGATTTGCATCAAGGATGTGCAGCCGACAGAACTGCAGCAACTGCATGATGATATCATGTCAATATGAACCAAAGTCTCTGATGAAGGTTTCCAGTACCTTGTTAAATCTACTGAATCTGTGCCATGAAGGATTGAGGCAGTTCTGAAGGCAAAAAGGAGACCAAACTAGTACTAGCAGGGTGTACCCAATAAAGTGGCCAGTGAGTCTATGTATTCTGATATATGGTTATTTTTTATTTTTGAGAGAGAGAGAGAGAAAGACAGCAGAAGCCGAGTGTTCCCATAAGAGTCTTAAGATGTCTCTGGAGTGTTTTTATCTCAGAAAACACACAAGACAAGTGCTTCTGTAGTTCCCTTCAAGCCATTTCATGCTATTAGGTTTTATTTGTCAGAGAGAATTACTAAATTAAAGATGAGAGCGAACAAAATGAGCTGTGTAGGCTTTCAGCAAACACCTCTTCACCTTCAGTTTAACTGAAAATATCTCCTCAGTGTGTGATGTCATCTAAGACTTGGAATGTTTTCATCTTGGCAGCTGGACTTGCCTTAAAATGATGAATCTGCAGTTTTGTTGGCTGGATTTTAGGCATAAAATCAAATGAAAATAGTAAAAAAAAAAAGTTCTTTTATTAATGATTGTCTTCTTTTCTTCCACAGGTCAAAATAAACAACTAAGCTACTCTGGAGGAGCCGCCTCAGCAACGATCACGGCTTAAAGCCCTGCTGTTACAACACACCGACCCTCTTTTATCACACTGAGACAAGCAGACGGACAACAGAAGACACTGCAGAAACACCCCAAAATGCCTGATCAGATTGCTTCCCCTTGGCTCTATTTGACTGCCATTGGCTTTCCTGGTGAAACACTGACACCGTGTGGCAGAAAGAAGTAACAGCAGGACGTGTGAGGATATGTTGTTCTTTTACACTTACTTTCATTTTTCTGCGCTAAGAAGGAAACCAAAGGGATGCAACTGCTTGATGATGAGTTTCCTTTGGCTTTCTGTGGGATTTTATATTCCTGACATGGAAAATGTTCACACTGGGCCCAGTTTCTGGACTTAGTGAGGAGTTTTATGCTAATTCGTCTCACCAAAGACTGAAAACATCCACGCAGAGCTTCACCCCCTCCACGTTCAAGGCTGAAGTGATTCAGCTTTCTTTGGGACTTTTTGCTCTCGGTGCCTGGCGGACAAGACTGCCGATCAAAGAATGTTAGACATCTCTTTTCTAAGACCTACTTTTAGTTTTGGTGCATCTGGGATGTGCTCTCTGCTTCTTCGTTTGATGAATGTTAACGTGTCCTCGTAAACGTGCACGTGGGCAAGAAGCAGACCGCGTGAGCTCAAAACTGATCCATCTCTGTCCTTCTCAAAATGTGAATCCTAACGATGTTTACGACAGAAATTCTGTCCACAGGACAGACGGACTGGACACGAGGATGAGATGCAGCGAGATCTGGATTTGTCCGTCTTAATTTTTTGTCTTCCACTTGAGACACACCCACGTAGAGGTAGACAGAAACACAGCATTTCCCATCCTGTTCAGTCACGCCCTTCATTAGGCGAGTGTTGATCTTTGTACTTTTTATTTTAAAAGGTAGAATTTTTAAAAATAACTGAACAAAAGCAGCTTCGATGCGCTGCTGATGGAAAAGACAATCAGAATCAGAGCAGCTTAAGGCTTTGTGTTAATATCCTGACACAAAAATGTCTAAACAGGTCTTTATTTAAACGCTGATCCCTCTGTGTACGAACACAGGAGGCTTAGCAGCTCCCAAATTTTAGTCAAAAGTGCCAACTGATACACTTCATCACCCTGTTTAACCCTATTTGGGACCAAAAACACACAAAGATCACTCTCTGTGTGAGACGTTGTTGACTATGTTTGGGGAAATCTGACTTAATGTGCTTTTGTGTCGCGTTCACTGGACCAAAAGTCTGAGGCCTTCTCTTTTCGCTGAGGAGCACACATCAGGAGGTGGGCGTTCTCTCGTAAAGACCACCACATGGTTACCGCCCACAAGACCGCCTCTATTCTGCAGTCCTCTTCAGCAGTTTATCCGTTTTGTAACAAAACTCTGTAGTCGTAGTCCCAGGAGTTGCTCGGAGACGGCGTTCTGTGTTTGCATGAGGTGTTTCCAAACTGGTGCATATTTAATCTCATGCTGCGTGTGACTAACTGGCTTCTTCGAGAGAGAACAAAAAAACAAAAAAATACAGGACTGTTTAGTTTCTTGGATGCTCCTCGGTTCTCTTCAGAATCCTAAATGTGAACTTTGTGGAGTTTTTTTCTATAAATAAGAGTCTGAAGTGTCTGCAAGGAGATGAATAGCTGTAAAAAGGAACGTAACTTTAGACGTTTTTTACTCACTTGTGGCCGTGTTTACTGTTTTTTCTAGTTGACTAATCATGTATGATGTTGTGTATAAGTGGGACTACTATGTTTAATTTCTTCTAACTGTACAGAGTATTTCAAATGAGTGAATATGTGAAGGAAAAAAAACTTAGTTGCACTATAGTCTGTTTTTCTTTTATCCACTTTTCAGTTTGAGCAGACAAATTCACTTTCAGCACATTAGTAAGGCCTGAATTCTCATTCATCTTTGCATATCATCACAAGTACATACTTGTTATTGTATAATTAAAATAGCTGGTTAAAAGATGAGTTATATTAAAAGTCTAACTGACGATGGTGAAAATCAGGAAGCAGTTTTGGTACACCCCCTCAGAACTGACAGCAAATTTGTTTATTTATTTATTTATTTATTCACCTTTAAAGTAGTTTGCGGAATGGTTTCACTTTAAATGCGTAAACTTTATTGATCACCCAGCTCCAACCATCACAGCCTCGGTTTGTTCTGGCTCAACAACCCTCAGAGTCCAAAAGGTGCATAAAAGTATGATGTGACCGACATGTGTGTCAGTAAATGTGTGCGCGCGCGTGTGTGTGTATGTGTGTGTGTGCAAAGCTTAGTTTTCTGTGTGATGGCAAACTGTGAAACATAACTAACCCCAGAACATGTGAAATATATCAACATCTATTTAAACTGGAAGCGACTGGGAATTATTCAACTGCAATATTCTAAATAATATTTTTTATTATAAAAGAAAAATCATGAGAACATACATAACTCGTTGTTCAATTCAAGAAATGAGTGTGACCGCAAAAGCTTTGCCTTTGTGACAATTTAAACAGCTGAACAAAGATAATTAGCACCTGGAAGTGATGCTCCCCTTGTGGTGGCAGGAGGGTATTGCAACTTCTTTTATTACAAGCAGCAAGGTACATAACATATTTTTTAATAAACAAAAATATAAACATTATTAGATGTGGCTCTGGTCCCAAAAATATATATAAACAAAACCAAATAACATATTTGTTTCTGTTTACATATTAGCTAGCTAGCATTAGTATTCTATTCAATTCAAAATACTTTATTAATCACAGAGGGAAATTGATTGCTGTAGTAGCTCAGAATAATAATAATAATCAAGTCATCAAAGAGTTGTTGTATATTACAATGGCTGTTGGCAGGAAGGATCTCCAGTAGCGGTCAGTGTTGCAGCCAAACTGAAGAAGCCTCTGACTGAAGACACTCTTCTGTTGTCGGACAGTCTTGTGAAGAGAATGCTCAGGGTTGTCCATCATTTTCTTCATTCTCTGGAGAATCCTTCTTTGCATTATCTCCTCCAGCGGTTCCCGAGTCGTCCCCAGAACAGAACCAGCCTTTGCTATTAGGCTGTTGAGCCTTTTCAGGTCCCTGCTTCTGATGCTGCTACCCCAACAGACGATGGCTGAAGAGATTACACTCTCAACAACAGACTTGTAGAAGATCTGCAGCATCTTGCTACAGACATTGAAGGACCTAAGCATCCTCAAGAAGTGCAGTCTGCTGTGTCCCTTCTTGTAAACGGCTTGGCTGTTCTTTCTCCAGTCCAGTCTGTTGTCCAGGTGAACTCCAAGGTATTTGTATTCCTCAACCACCTCCACTTCTTCTCCCAAGATGGAAACAGTGTTTGACTCCACCCTGTTTCTTCTGAAGTCTAAAATCATCTCCTTTGTTTTGTTCACGTTCAAGGTCAGATGATTGTTTCCACACCATGCCACAAAGCGCTCCACCAGCTCTCTGTACTCAGCTTCCTGTCCATCTCTGATACACCCGACAACTGCAGAGTCATCTGAGTATTTCTGTAGATGACAGGTCTCTGATTTGTACTGGAAGTCTGAGGTGTACAGGGTGAAAAGGAATGGTGAGAGTACAGTCCCCTGTGGTGCTCCAATGTTACTGATCGCCTGGTCTGATGTGCAGTTCTTCAGCCTCACAAACTGTGGTCTGTTTGTCAGGTAGTCTTTAATCCAGGCGACAGTTGAGGTCCCCACCTGTGTCTTTTGGAGTCTTCCTGGAACCTTCTCCTGGGCCAGGCTGAGGTTGAAGAGGTGCTGCAGAATTCCACAGAGCTGCTCTGCACAGGCCTTCAGTACTCTGTGGCTGACACCATCTGGACCTGCAGCCTTGTTCCTGTTCAGTCTCTCCAGCTGCCTCTTCACCTGACTTCTAGAGACAGATAGGTGGGAGGGGGAGGTAAATGGGGCAGCAGCATCTCCTGACTTGGTTGAAGATGGATTTATAGAACTAGAAGAGTCCATGACTGCGTTAGAGGACAAAAGAGCTGGCGTGTGACAGGAAAATGTTGGATCAGAGGAGGATGGGATGTCTGATTGGCTGGGGACAGGCGAGGAGGATGCTGGGTTTGTTCCTGAACTGAACCTATTGAAGAACTTGTTCAGTTCATTGGCTGTGTCCAGGCTGTCATGTGTGCAATCCTTCCTGTGCTTGAAGCCTGTGATCTTCTTCATCCCTGACCAGACATCTCTGATATTGTTCCTCTGTAGTTTGTTCTCCAGCTTCTTCCTGTATGCCTCCTTGCTGTCTCTGAGCTTGATCTTTACTTGCTTCTTTATACTCCTCAATAATTCCCTGTCTCCCTCCTTGAAGGCTTGTTTTTCCTCATTTAGCAGATTCTTCAGTTCACTGGTGATCCAGGGTTTGTTATTAGCGAAGCATCTCACTGTTCTGGTGGGTATGATATTGTCCACACAGAAGTGTATATAGTCAGTGACACATCCAGTCATGGCACTGATGTCCTCTTCATATCCTTGGCAGAGAATCATCCAATCTGTGGTCTCAAAACAACCCTGCAGTGCTTCTTCAGCATCCTGTGACCATTTTCTCACAGTTCTTCTTGTCACAGGTTGCCTCTGAACAAGTGGTTTATTTTCTGAGCAGAGAAAAACAAGATTGTGATCTGATTGTCCTAGAGGAGGTCTTGTTTTGGACATGTATGCATTCTTTCTATTTGCATAACACAAATCCAATGTCTTGTTTTCTCTGGTGGAGCAGCTGACTGTTGAAATGTTGGAAGTGTAGCGAGCAAGGCATGATTAAAATCACCAGATATTGCCACAAATGCATTGGGGTGCTGGGTTTGTAGCTTAGCGACAACGGAACTGATGGCATCACATGCATTTTCAGCAATGGCTGAAGGAGGAATATAAACGGTTGCCAAGACAACACTGGTGAACTCTCTTGGCAAATAATATGGGCGACAACTTACTACCAAGAGTTCAACATCTGGGCTGCAGAGACGACATTTCACTGAAACATGACCTGGATGGCACCATCTGTTGTTGACAAGCACTGCCACTCCACCTCCTTTTCTTTTCCCGGTCCTCTTCAGATCTCTGTCTGCTCGTACAGTCAGGAATCCTGGCAGAGAGACGCTGGAATCGGGGATATGGTCCTGCAGCCACGTCTCAGTGAAACACATAACACTGCACTGCTGATACTCTGGCTGAGTCCTTGAAAGGGCTTGGAGTTCCTCCATCTTGTTTGCCAGTGATCTCACATTGCCCATTAAGATCCATGGAAGAGATGGTTTGAATTTCCTCTTTCTCTGTCTCCGTTTAGCTCCTGCTCTGCATCCATGCTTCTTGCGTTTTAGTTCATTTGGGATTTGTGGCTTCAGTTGAGGTATTATTTCAGCCTTCCCAATGTTAATCAGCTGCTCCCGGTTGTAAACCAGCTTGTTGCTGTGGTTATGAATCATAACAAATACTCAAAAAGTGAAAAAATAGCAGTAAAAATCCTCTAAGCTTCACAGCACCAGAACAGAAAAGTAAAAGGTCCACAAAAATACAGTTTTTCTTAAGATGCTAGAAGAACGAAATGTCCAAAAAAGGCAAAACTTACATGTAGTTAACAGAGCTACTCCAACATGCAGCCACCCAGAGCAGCGCGAGTATTGCAGTGCAGCTAGCGACAACAGGTAGTTTGAAAAGTACCAGATAAAAATGTCTTCATAAATAAATCAACAATTTGTGAAATTGTTATTTAATGGTTTTTATCCAACTTTCTGTATAATAATTAACCTTTAAAATTACTAAATGCAAGAGAGTAATGTTAAAGTTACTGCCAAAAGTAAAATAAACGCCCCCAGTGGCTCCACATGTTGCCCGTTTTGTCTTGCATTGTTAACGTTTCAAAATATTTATTTCTGTCATATGATCAGTTATATTTTGACGCTACACGTGTAGCTGAATATCACCCAAAATAAACATTTTTCTGTGATTTGGCCTGTCATTCACAAGAAAGTGAAGATAAACTGCATCAAGAAATATACTTCAAAAAAGTTTGACCAAAGTGGAAATATGTGAATTCTCCAATGTCAGCATTTGCTTGAGAACATAAATAACCGGAGTTTTTAGTTTTATGACTTCCCGCAATAAAAATGTTCTAACATCACAAACGACTTGTGTTTACAGTCGCTTGTCTGTACAAGCTCAATAAAGTATACTTATTATGTAGCTCATTGAATTGCATCTGTGTATGAAACGTGCTAAATAAATGAAGCTACCTTGCCTACGTAGAAGACTACAGGCAAAAGACTGTATGTGCAGGGAAGGGTTTTTAACAGAAGCGCTGACGATTTGGGGAACTACTGCCACCTACAGGCTTGGCATGAATGTGCTTCACAATGTACTAGATTTTATACTGGAAAACAAGATGTGTACCCATTTCGTAGATGGACAGTGGAGGTAATTCAATTACAAAACCTGGCTGTGTGTGTTCATGACCTTAATCATTTGATGCTTAAACTACACCATGGTTGTGTGTAGGTGTGCAAGCAGGATTTTCAGCAGACTGACTCAAAAAATATATTACATCAGCACCTGCGAATGGGATGTTTTGGCTTCCCTTTTTGCGTCGGTCACCTTATTTGCTAATGTGTGGTAACCATTTAAGCAGATAATTATTGCAAATTGTGATATTCAGTTTCATTATTGGAGTTGCTGAGAATATTTGTTCACTACTCGCCACTATGATGAATGCCCCTCTAGCATAAACTAAACACACACATTGGTAGAAATTAGTAGAATAAATTTTGTTAAAATTTTTTGCACAGCCACCTTTAAAAAAGTCGATATCCCAGATAGAGCAATTACCTAATTATCAATGTTTGGATGGAAATGTGCCAATGTCCAGAAGTTCAGTGACTCTGGGATTTAGTTATCTTTTCACAGTTTGCCACGGACTATAACCGTGTATGGTAACTCTCTTCTTGTAATGGTACCCCCTAAAAAAAAGTTACTGTACATAAAACCTGGGATTAAATTGGAATTTGGAGAAGGAAGGTCTGCTGTGTTTTTTTTTCTTAATTCTCTCATTTATTTCCAAACAACATTCAAAACCTCATCCACTGCGTTTCTCCATCTCGCCCCTCAGTCGGCGACAGCCAGGAAGTGCTGCTGCGTTGCAAGATGAGGAGGATCACTGATGTTCTCACATCTTCATCTGAGGTCAAATAAATGCCCAGGTTACTCAGAGTAATTTTAAAAGGCAAAACGCTCTCCCAGTCAAGACTAAGGCTGTACTACTGAGGAAGACACCTCCTCTTTAGGCATTGACTTTCAGACAGAATGAAGCCTCAGTTAAGACTTAAAATATTCATTTCCATCCTGCTGCACTCTGTCCTCGCTGTTTGACCTATTTTATGCAGGATGGACTCAGCATTTTTACATGACAAGCTTGTTGTCAGGTTGATAAAACCAACTGGGCACAGCCAAAGCATATTTATTATAGAACTGACTGACTCCTCCGGCTCTTGAAGGGTGCAGATGCCTTTTTCCTCCTCTCCTCCATATCTTATCCTCAAGGCCCTTGTCTGTCTCTGTGTGCTGGGTGCACGGCTGCTTATGCATTTTTCTGGAAGCTGAAATTCACTTAAATGGATCTCGTCAGCTGGTCTCTCAACGCGATTGATAAATTTTTTTCAACGATGAGAACGGGAGAAGGGGCTTCCGGATGCCCCGCCGGTACAGACCCAGTTGGACACATCATGGAATCCTGGAAACAGTGGAACTTGATGTGTTTATCTCAGCTGTCGGTGGAGGACTCTGAAGACGTGTGCATATTGGTGGTGTCAGGGCCAGATTAACACTTTGTTGTACCCTGGGCAACAATATTCAAGGGCCCCATCATCACGACCCAAGGATCACCATAATATGGTCACATACAGAATATTTTACTGTAATATGCAGTAAATATACTCAATGCTTGAATGCCTGACATCACGTAACCCGCTCAGGGTAACCTTTGACCCACCTTGTGTGGACTGACCAATGAGGAGAGGGTCTTAACTTGAGGCCCTCTCTTCATTGGTCAGTCTGCATGAGACTGACTCTCAACTGACGTTCAGAGTCATAGGCAGTGAAGCGTCTCTGTGCAGCGCAAAAGCCCGGGTGGACAGTTTGTTTAATATAAAGTGATCATATTTCCATTTCCAAACAAGAGGACAGGGGATCTGTGCCTATGACGTCACACTATGGCAACGCCACACAAACCACGCTGGGACCCATTTTTTTGTAAGAACTAAATTAATATCAGATTCTGCCAATTAAAGGGCTCTAAAACAATTCATATGCAAATATTTAGCATATGTATTGCAATATCTCATTTTTCTGCTTTAGTGCTGCAACAAGGTTTTATTAATAATAAATTATTATACCTTTTGTTTTACTACAGCATCGGTACGCTTCCTGTGCACAGATTATTAAGGATGCTTGTTTCAGCTGTGAGATTAGACGATAGGATCAATGAAAAAATAAGTTGTCCCACACTCCATGGAAACTTTCAGAGAATCCACAAATAGTGGCTTTCAAATGGTTTTGTTACTTTTTGCAAGTTTAGAAAAGAAGCAGATGAGACAGCATGTCTGATAATTTAGTTTTTCATCTGATAATATTAGAACATGTCAGTAATGTCTGAGGGGCTTTTATAAACACTGTATAAATAACACTCCTGGAGAGGGTAACAATTACACAGAGGTTTCTGGGGAGCCCAGTTATGGGGTGGGGGTGGGGGTGGGTGGTCATTTTGCCTTGGCCCCCAAAATGTCTTGAAACGGCCCTGGGTGTGTGACTGAGTGTTGAAGGTGATCTGAATTGTATCAGATGTATAAATATTACATGTGTGTAACTTGTTGTTTTATACAGGTAAAAACGTGTAGTGGAGATAAATCTACCTACATTTTACTTTTCCACACTTAGTTATGTTTTCTTGTTTTTATTTAACTATTTTCCTGTCCTGTCCGTCTCTCATCTTCCTGCGTCTCCTCTAAACTCTCCAGAAAAAACTGCTGCCAGGATTCTTACTTTTTCACCTCATCAGTTACTTTTGAGCAGATCAAAGGGATCTCCTGACCGCAAAGCGGAGTGCGCCTTTCGATGCCGCGTCAGTGAGGTGAAATCACCGCACCACCGCGCAGCACAGGTGATGAGCTGCGCAGCAGCAGAGCGCTTCAGGCACAAATAAGACAGAAAATAGATAATATGTGCAGACATGAACGATCGTGTGCTAATTATAGTTTTTTGGTTGCGCCACTTTGAGAATGGACCGTGCGCTGGAAGCAGCTGCCTGGAGCGCTGCGCAAGAACGCGCTGTGCCGCTCTCTGTGCTCTCTGCTCAGAAGAGTCCATAAATGATGTAATATAGATAGAAAACTTGTTTCCGGCTCCCCTGGATGTGTAAGATATACAGCTCCCCCATAATTCGATCCCTGCTCCTGGATGAAAAGCTGGACATTTTCATCAATACGACCGCGGACCCCCAGTCCGGACGCCCGGACAGAGAGTGAAAAGTGGACATGTCCGGGGAAAACCGGACATACGGTTACCCTAGTTTAATATAATGTGGGAGATTACAGACATGCCTACAGTATTTTGCTCGTGCGCTTGCTGCCCTGGGCCTCTTAGAGTTCGTGGGCCCTGGGCAATTGCCCAGTTGCCCATATGGTTAATCCGGCCTTGGGTGGTGTTGGTGTCAGGTTTCCTGCTCATTGACCTTGGAGGCTGCCTGGCTTACCGGAAAATGAACGAGCTGTCGAGGAATATTGGCCTGATCCCGGAGCTCAGAGATGGTTTGCACCGTGCTGTGAATTCACAGACTCACATAATTGTCTAGATGAATCGTAAGCTTGGGACTTTGGCGGAGATTCATTCTTTGGCACAAGGATGGATGCCATCAAGGAGAGAGTGGACGAATCAGCACGGATTGAGATAGATTAATGTCCATTATTGGGATTCTGAGAGGTTGAGGACCAACAAACTGTAAAACAGGAGGATTATCTCTGTCTGGCCCCAAAACAATTGCTAACCGGAATCTGGTACCCTTGAGCCTGCAAGGCTACAACAAAAACTCCCCCCTCAGAAGAAATGTGGAATGTGCTGTCGCCACGGCAACTCAACTCTGTCTCTTATCCCAGAGCAGAGCTGCCCTCCTGGTGGAGGGTAACTCTGAAGTGCCTTTTTTCCCTCCACCTGAACCAATCCTCATGTACCCCTCTTATCTCTATTAAGGTAGCGCGACTCAGGATTGCGAATGACCACAGTCACCAATTCTTGTCATGTGTCTTGCCCATGTATGTCTGATCTCTGAATTGTGTGTACTGAAACTCTAATTTCCCTCTGGGATTAATAAAGTATCTTTGATTGACATATAGCTAGAAATATATCTCATAGGCTGATTCTTTAAAGGTGTTCCACAATGACAACGTGTCAATTCTAGCTGCTTTGATTGCACACAGCGCGCCAGTGTTTGTTTGTCTGATGAAATCAGATAAACGCCCCTTAAGTTAAGATGGGATTTTCTAGAGATGAAAACACAGAGGGCGATGCAACTGATGTGCAACATTTACATGCAACAACCTCATGTGATATGTTCCGCTTGTGTTTGTGAGATTTTATCTCTTTGTCTTTAGTTTTTATATGTTTTTGGCTATTACATTGGATCTCATTTCTGCTAAAAAGATTTAAAAATGATTGTACTGGTGTGAAACTTCAAAGTCTCATTGCAAGATTAAAAAGCCCATAAGCCGTGGAGACTGCTACTGTGTGCATATCTTGTCAGTGATAACAAGCTAGTCAAAGTGCACCATATGTAGGACTGCAAGAAAATCCAAAAGTACACACATTTTTTGCTAATTCTTATTGGCTAACCCTAAAATCAGTTGGACTATTCTTGTTTTGATTTTTCGTTTTTGTGTCTGTTAAATATGTGACACTGCTATGCAGCATGAGGAAATTAAATAAATGATAAGGTTAAATTATAATCCAAACTGTCCTAACTCTGTGGGTAAGTCTGAAGTAGTATGATATTTAGGCTAAAAGCTGAGGAGTCAAGCTGACCTTATCCCATCATCATGAGCCTTGTACAGTCAGGGTCCCACTGATAAGAGTGTCTCAAGTCAGAAATGTAAACACCAGATATTTCCAAATCAGGGAAACTGTTCAAAATCCATGTGAATGTACCGAGGTGAGAAAAAAAACTTTCAGAATTCAGCCTACGTACTTTCTTGACTCTTAATGATCAAATTAAGTAGTAGAGTTTTAAGCCACTTCTCGTTTCTATATATTTTTCTCCTCTAAGCAGCCAGACTCTCTTGGAATCTTTTAAATGATCGCAATTAAAAATTCGCCAGTATTTGATTATTTTCAGAACATTTTCAACATGTATCTTTGATTTATGAATCGTTCAAGTAAACAAAAACAATAAAACATTTTTACATATCATTCCATTGACCTACATAACTTTACTTTAGACGTTTTCTTGATAAACAGTAAGTTTAATAAAATGCTTTTAATTATGTGCTGTATATAGAAAAAAACAAATCTAAACCACCATAATACTTGAAAAAATATGTATATATAACTGGAAAAGTATTAAAACAGCAATAAAGACGACAGAAAAAATGGCGTTTTTACCTTCAAAACCAAATTAAACTAACTGGTCTTGCCTTGTTTGACTCTTTAACACCAGCTTATCAATCTTTATACCATCATGTTTAGAGGATATTTGTGTTTAAATGTGAGTATTTTATAGAATTGGGCATTGTAGGTATTTTTAGAGCAAATGAGTGGTGTCCAAGATCTGTTTGTACACCCCACCGCTAGGCTTCTCTTTAGCCTATCTATTATCTCCACCGTCATCTCTATCTATTTAGCTCCCCGTTGTGCTTACGTCACAGCCCGGAAGCAGGGAGCTGCTTTGTTTTGGTAGTAGGAGTTGGAGAGAACAGACAGACAAGAAGGCAGAGGTCCGCGCGGAGCACACCCTTTCACTAAATGGGGAGAGCTACACCGGGGATGGAAGATGAAGGACCGATAGCCGACGACTTTAAGATGCCGAGTTTTATCAGTAACTTTGAAGAAGGCAGGCTGAAATCGTTCCGCAACCTGCACACGGAAACTTCCTTCACCGACGGTAAAGTTGGAGATTTGAACCGGGGCGTCATCCGATCCAGTTCTCGGCTGTCGCTCGACGGAAGCGACGGGATCGCGAGGCAGAGGAGCGGCGAGGAAGAGAAGGATGCGGAGGGCAACATCAACAACAACTGCAACGGCGGCGATGGAGGAAGAGCGAGACGGAGGGCGAGCGCTGTCGAGCTTCTGAGGATACATTTCGGGGATTCAAAGTCACCATCCTTTCATTTGAGTACAAAAAGTCGGATGCAGTTTGGAGCCGAACACGGAACCGACGAAGGAAGCGGTAAAAACGGCCCGAAGGGCGGAAATGGAGCAGAATGTAGCGAGTGTTTGAAGTCGGACGCAGAAACGGGAGGGCCGGGAACTAAAAACGAGCCAACCTTGAGTGAGTTGGCGACTTCAAGCGTTCAGGGAGTAGAGAAACTACCTGTCACTGACGAGCGTCATCATAAAGAGGACGATAATGGCAACTCGACTTTGGGTGACTCTTTTCGTCTAAAAAAAGAACACGTCTTCTGCACTGTTTACTGCATCGCCAACGACAGCCTCCGATCAGACGCCGAGATCACAGACGGGGTCACATCAGAAGCAGCAGAAAATGAGTCGGGTGAGGTGGAGAGTTCCGAGCTGGAGCTGTTCTCGCTGGGCGACCTGGTGGACCCGATGGGGCACGCTTCAGACCGCCAGCACAGGGAGCAGTCCGATGATGAGAGTGACGCGTGCTGCCGGGTGTGCCTGGAGGAGAAAACCATCGCCTCCCTGCCCTGCTGCAGGAGGACCGCGTGCGCCGACTGTTTAAAACTCTACGTCAGCACCCAGGTTGGTGAGAATTGGGTTGGAGTCGACTTGGGGATGGAAGTTGAACGTTCAGTATCCGGTAGACGCGTTTTTAGGAGTTACTTGTCTACGAAACATTAATCAACCTTTTCTGCGTCATATTTGGCAACATGGTGCGACATTTCTGGGAACTTCATGATTCACCAGGAACTGACGCAACATTCTCTAAATACTTAAGAAAATATCTAGAACGCATGGGCGTAATTTGGGGGGGGGGGGGGCATGTCCCCCCCACTTTTTCCAAAGTCAAGGTTTGACCCCTGCACTTTTTACCATCCAAAAACAATATTACGCTATATTAAATTGACACTGGTTAAGCTCTAGGTCCAAGCGGAAGACAACCGTTTGTATTGAAGCCTGTTTCACATTAGAACATATTGTAAAGATCCCCCCCGTGTCCCCCCCCCCCCCACTTCTAAAGTGATAACTACATCCATGCTAGAACAAGTCTCTCATCGTGTTTCTACTACCACACAAGCAAAGAGAAAAGATTTATGAAATGTTAACTAAAATTAGCCCAACACCTGAAGGTGTCTTTGCCTTGTGATAATTTTTTTTGTGAATCTGGGTCAAGAGGCTCACATATTTCTTATAAGATACACTGGTGTCTGCACAGCTTCCTCTAATTTAGGTTACAACAAGGAAATAACTTCCAGGGATTTTTGCCTGGTTAATTTGGTAAGCTATAGCATAAATAAATAAAGTATGATGCAAGCAGATTAATTCGGCCTTTTTGTGTGGAACAGCCTTGTTTATCTCTTGCTATCACAATTCCAGTTTTAATAAACATGCACGCTACTTCCCAAGTCATCCGGAGGAGAAAGTAGCAGATTTTCCACTAATCTGCTTAAATCTGTGTAGATAAACTGTGTTATCAGTTTATTTAGAGAACATTTTATCTGCTGCTGTAATAAGTCATGAATAATTATCCAGTCAAAGCAAAAAGCTAACTGATAAGCACACTGAAAATGAACAGGGTCGTGCAAGTCAAGCTGTGATGGTGGATTTTTTTTTTTTTTTACAGTTAATGCACCACAGACTGATTTTAGCACGCAGACTTGGTGTTAACCCAAGTGTTACGTCAGTACATTGTCCCAAATAGGGCTGCAGACTAGACTCTACGAGTTTAATACTTGGTAGCTTCAGGCATTCAGTGTTGATCCTTCATTTTTTTTTCTCAGCCTCTTTAAATCAAAGTTATATTTTGAAGGTTAATAAAGGGTTTACGTTAAGCAATAGAACTGTCAAACTGACATCGTTTACTGCTACATGACCCTTTGGATTGTGATTTTATTTCTTTCTTTCCCCCTTTCTCTGCAGTTTATCACATTTCTACATATAAAGGGACAAAAGGGCACATTTAGAGGGTTCCAGTGCACATATAAAGTATCCTTCTGGGTACTTGACCCCAAATGAAGAAAAATCAAAGTTTATTTGGCGCTTTAAAACAACAACTTGCTCTTAGCTGACAGGAGCGGCACCCGGTGTGGTCTTCAGCTGCTGTAGCCCATCTGCCTCAAGGTTCGACGTGTTGTGCGTTCAGAGATGCTCTTCTGCATACCTCGATTGTAACAGCTGGTTATTTGAGTTACTGTTGCTTTTCTATCAGCTGGAACCAGTCTGGCCATTCTCCTCTGACTTCTGACATCAACAAGACATTTTTGTCCACAGAACTGCCGCTCACTGGATCTTTTCCCTTTTTCGGACCGTTCTCTGTAAACCCTAGAGATGGGTTGTAACAATCCAGAAGGTCAGCAGTTTCTGATATACTTAGACCAGCCCGTCCGGAACCAACAATCACGCCACGTTCAAAGTCACTTGGACCACCTTTCTTCCCCATTCTGAAGCTCGGTTAGAACTGCAGCAGATCGTCTTGACCATGTCAACATACCTAAATGCATTGAGTTACCACTATGTGATTGGCTAATTAGTCATCTCTGTTAATAAGCAAGGGCTCCCCGATGTGCACACAAGGACAGACGAAGCAGAACCAAGCCCTCACAATGCGGCTCAAAAATTGAGCCCAACCCGGAAGTACCAAAAATTGCAGTTCCACCCTCGTCCACTAGGGGCTGGTGTCAGAAGCGAGCAAATCCTCATTGACTCCCATGTTAAAAATACCAATTTCACAGCAGAAATAAACATGTTTACAGCCTGGTACCAGAACATGTTTTTGGTTTAAATGATCTAGTTTACACTCATGACAACTCTGAGGGGGGTGAACTTTTTTCTCACTCTTCTGTTTAAGTGTATTAAAAGCCTAAAATTCTGTATAATTAATTAGCATCAGACCCACGTGACCACAGAGCTAGCTCCGTGGAAAGGCCTCAGTAGAGCCTCGGCCTCGCCTTAAAACTGTTCCGGCATTTAGAGTCTCTGTGTTTGTGTATTCTTGTTTGGATATTATTTGTGCAATTGTTGGACAAAATGACTTGCTGTGGCATTAGTTGCACTAATAGAGCATCCAAGGAGTCTCCACTTCATTTTTTTCGGTAAGTAAAATTATATTTATATATTTTAGGTCACTGCCGAGCAGAGCTTAGATTTTAACATGTACTGTTTAACCATGAAATTTAAATGTAATAGGGTAAAACCCAGTGCATTTAACATAATGCTGCACTTTAGAAAATGGGTTGAAATATAACATGTTGGTGGAGCTGGGTTCCCACTATCTGTATGGTCCCCTCCCCGCAGCTCGGCGCATCTCTGATCGCCGCGGTGCCTGTCTGCTGCGCGGGCTGCCGGCTTGTGGAGCTCTCGGAGACCTCTGTGTTCCACCCGGTTTTACCCAGCGGTCAGCCCGGCGTATCTCTGACTCAGAAGCTCTGGTGTTGTGCACAGTTAACTCCGGTTGTAGCTAGGTTGCTACCTCCATTAGCTTAGCTCACACCTCCGCGTTAGCTTCAGGTTAGCTTGTAGCTAGTTCGACCGGGTGTCGTCAGTTGATCCCAGCCTTACAGCCACACCCTCAGCTCCACCTCTCTTCCCTTTTGTGGAATTGTCTGGGCTTGACGGAACTCGTGACACGGTCAAAATGGCGGTGGTGGGCACCTCCCATTTAGCCTCAAAAACGTGTTATTGGAGACTATGGAAAACCATTGTCCATATATGTATGTATGTCGATGAGCAGAACCCAGTTTTTTAAAATATATGTCAAATGCAACGGAGAACGTCTGTGATTAATTAATTGGCGCAACAAAATCCCATGGTATTTTCCAGTTTGAGGCCACTCCGTTTAAAGGTGTAGTTCACTGAAAAGCATTTTTTTAATGATTATTTCTGTTGCGGTGAGTATGTCACATTCATTGTCCAGTAGCATGTGGAGATCATTTGAAAGACAACAGTAGAACCCGCCCCACAACCGAGAGCCGTCAATGGAGCATAGCCAGACTAAATAATACATTTATTTAGTCTGGCTTGCCAGGCTATATAATCAGAGGCTGCGGTGGTACCATCCTGGCCATGCGCCAGCACGTGCATACTCTGCATTCAACTGCATCACCCTTTTGAAGGCAAAATATTATAAAAGTCTCAATAACATGCATTCAATTGGTGTTTAGTTCCATTTTTCGCCATCTGATATTTACAGTTAAAAATTCTTTTAAATATTTGACCTACTTTTCAGTAACATTTTAGGTTTGTATTAATAACACTCATCTTAGTCAAAATAACACATACATATATCCAGTAAAATATAATGCATTTCATTAACATGCATTCGTATTGGAAATGGTAATAACATTTAATTTCTGCTGTATAACTTATTATTTTATACAGGTAAAAACGTGTAGTGGAGAGAAATACCTACATTTGACTTTCAAGCTTTGTTTTCTTGTTTTTATTTAACTATTTTCCTGTCCTGTCTGTCTCTCATCTTCCTGCATCTCCCCTAAACTCTCTAGAAAATCTGCTGCCTGGATTCTTACTTTTTCACCTCATCGGTGACTTTTGAACAGATCAAAAGGATCTCCTGACCGCAAAGCAGAGTGCACGTTTCGATGCTGCGTCAGTGAGGTGAAATCACCGCAGCGCACGATGAGCGGAGCGCATCAGGAACGATTAAAAGACCGAGTACCAGAGGATTTAAACAGATATGAACGATCATGTGTTAATAATAATGTTTTGTTGCTCCACCTTGAGAATGTATCGTGCGCCGGACGCAGCAGGTGCACCAACGATCGGAGCTCTGCGTCCTCTCCCCGCTACGCTTGCCCATAAATATTGTAATATAGGTAGAAACTGGATCTTTCCCTGAAAGATCTCTAGCCCCCATAACTCGATCCCTGGTCCTGGATGAAAAACCGGACATTTTGATCAATGTAGGACCCCCCCCCCCCCCGACCCGGACAGAGAGTGAAAAGTGGACATGTCTGGGGAAAGAGGACTTATGGTCAGCCTACCATTGCACCAACCATAGATATGTACCAACTAGCAAGAAAAGCGATCTTTGATCTTCTTTTCCTGCAGTGGTTTTAGCGCTTTTCGGTGCACCGCTGCTGATACAGCGCCCCTATAGTGGCTCAATGCTGCAACTGCAGTTAAAATAACATCCATATAACTGGGGGCAGAGTGAAATCAGGCTGGGGCGGCACAAAAATACCTAGAGGCGGCCGCCACGCAAATTTGAACGCAGGAAAACCCTGAAAATGGTCTCCTACACCGATCTCCTGCATTAGCTTCTGATAGAAAATAGACGGTGAAACTCTAGGATTTGAAAAGCCTGACAGATCCACGTCACAATGTCACTTAACGTTTATAGACTCGGCCGTCATGACTATGTTTATTTATTTGGCAGACCTTTTTATCCAAAGCGATGTGTAATTTTTAACCGATGGGGCATGTTGTGATCTGTGGGGGAAACCGGAGTACCAGGAGGAAACCCACGCATGCATGGGGAGAACACGCAACTCCACGCAGAAAGGCCACAGCCGAGGTTAGAACCTGCAACAGGGGTGGACATTAACTTCAAAACCAACCGGCCCCGCAGGTCAGCTGCCAAATCGAGTCAAATATCCCATCCCTGTGGTGGCGCCATCTTCCTGCGTGCTTGTGTGTTTCTAGCGTGGTTCCACTCCGTCTTTTATAGTGAACTCATAGTTCACGTGACTAGAGCGTGCAGGTTCACGTGCGCAAAATGAAAACGGCGGCTTCCTACAGGGCGCGGCCATGATGTAGGTGAAAGCCGGTGTGTAAATGACAAGCAAGGCTTGGGCGCCACCCGGGCGGTAAGTCGTCAAGTATTTACCGCCCAACGAGAAAATTTAGCGCCACTGGCACTCGGGCGCTTTAAAGGTCCACCCCTGTGCAACCTTCTTGCTGAAAGGCAACAACTGTGCCACCATGCAATGACTAGAGATGAGAAAGACAGATGTTAGTTTAGCGTCCAGTAAACGTCAGAGAACGCCTTCAGGTTCAGAAAACTTTATTGGTCCCAAAGGACAATTTACTTGTAGCATACCATAAAAACAAGAAACAATTCAGGGAGTGCAGAATTAGTAGGCAAGTTGTATTTTTGAGGAATAATTTTATTATTGAACAACAACCATGTTCTCAATGAACCCAAAAAACTCATTAATATCATGGTTACACCGTGATTGCTTAGTAAATATTCTATTTGGCGAGAGATAAACTTTATTGTATTTATCCTAGTGAATCTATAATTAAACGGGTAAGCTAATAGTAGCACATCCAACGTCAAAGAGAGTAAAAAGTTATTATCAGGAGAGGGAGAATGTTTAAGTGATTAGCAGCAGTGTGCTAGACGATGGCCCCCTCCATGAGGCCACCACAGCTCAGCAGAACATCGTTGTAGCTTCTTCTGGGGAGAAAAACACTTAGAGAGAAAATAAAGTTAACAGCTGAAATAGCAGGAAATAATACAGTTAAAGAGCAAATTGTAGAAGAAAGTAGTAGTGTGTGGAAAGTGGTCAGTGTATCCTCCAGAAGTCTAAGCCTATAGCAGCATAACTACAGAGATAACTCTGGATAACCTAGCCTTTTAGATGGAGGCATGTTGGAGGCAGGGCAAGGGAGAGCCATCTTTACCGACTGTACACTCCACCTCCCTCTACTCCCCCACTGATTTCCCTCTTTCCTATTCACTCTCTCTCTTTCTTAACATTTTTTTAATCACAATTGTCTATTTTTGCTCATTTTAAATATATTTTTAATCATTTTCTAAATGCTTTTTTATATTTTTTTGTTTTTGTGAAGCGCCTCGTGAGTTTTATCTTGAGAGGCGCTATAGAAATGATATTTTCTTCTTCTTCTTCTTCACGTGCCACTGAAGAAACAGGGTGGAACATCCTCAGAACCAACATGGGGATTTATTGCAGGGCCGCGTTACAATGATGTACATAATCACAGATTAAATTACTTGTTTAGATATTGTTGGACAAAGAGTAGGGAGCTGGAGAGTACGGCAGAAAAAGAATGTAGAAAAAAAAGACCTGAGGAGGGAAAAAAGCACACGAAGTGCTTTATTTTTGGATGAAACTCACAGGTAATGCAGCATGTCCATGTAGTGCTTGAGTTGTCTGAATGATTCAAACAGATTATGTATTAGTGCACTTTAAAGCAAATGTTGAGATTAGAAGATTGCATGAACAAGTCGTGGAGAAGCTGCACTTAATGGAAGTGACTGCACTCGGGGTGTGTGTGTGTGTGTGTCTTTTGATGCACATTAGCTTCCACCCTCTGCTCTGCGTCCTTCCACTCATCCAGCTTTGCAATCCTTCTGTTCTGTGGTGAATTATTCACCAGGTCCCACCGGCGAAGTGAGAATTTTCAGCATGTAGATTTTAGGGATGCACCGATGGATCGGCATTTGATCCCAATCGGCCGATAGCGCCCCTATCGGTTTTGATCAGAGTTTTCAAAATAGATCAAAGCAGACCGATCAGCCAGACCAATTTAGATTAGGTCCTTTATTCCCAGATTATGTAGTTTGTAGCACTCATTATAATGTTGTAGAAAATTTCTGGCCAATCCACGTGATCGGTATCGGTGATCAGCATTCTTTGATATCGGTATCGGTGATCGGCAGCAAAAAACCTAATCGGTGCATCCCTAGTAGGGATGGGTACCGAATTCGGTACTTTTTAAGGTACCGACCGAATTCCACAGTACCGACCGAGCACTGATTCACGTCGTTTCAAACGGTGCCTCGTTTCGGTACCCGTCCTTCATAATGAGAACTTGCCTAGACAGCTGCGCATGCGCAAGAGCGTTATGTCATCGGTCGCTGCGAGCCAGTTGTAAACAGAGCAGCATGGTAGAAAGAACGCACGCTAAAGCTTGGGTCCACTTCACTAAATGTGATGGGTAACTGGGTGATGATGAAACCAGCGACAGACAGCGATCTAAGTGAGACATCCTCATCTTAATCTGCTCCGGTAGGTAAATAAAATGTTTAAGATAACGTTAGCTTGATATGTTAGCTTCCGTTTCGCTAATGGTGCGTTCGCTTTCTCCTCGGAAATTCTAACTTCCCAGTAGGAAAAATCAAAAGAAAAAGGACGGCAAAAGGAATGAAGATACACAGTAAATTTAGTTCACAGTAAAGATGTTTGCTTCAGTTTAATTATCAGCTTATAAAACTACAAGGACGATGTTAATAAAAACAGTTGTATGTTATTTATCGTGATATTGATCAAATATTGTTATATATTGAGAAAAATATATGTAATTATTAAGGAGAATTAAAATAATAAACACTCAAAAGTATCTAAAATTGGTACCGTTAAGTACCGGTATCGATTCGTAGGTACCGGGAATTAGTACCGAATCGATTCAAATGTCAAAGGTACCCATCCCTAATCCCTAGTAGATTTGGCGCGTACCAGAAAAACATACAACTGCTCAACATACACACTCGGACTCTTTTGAATAGCTAAAGTAGCAGAAAATACTTGACATATTTGACCTGTAACAAACAAAAATACCCATGTTAAAAATGCTAACACACTGTTTTCCTTTCGTTTTTCAGTTGAAGCCGGGTAAAGTTGTCATCCGCTGTCCGATCTTCGGGTGTAGGGGTACTCTGGAGGAGGGATTGGTGATTTCACTTTTGACCAGCGAAGAAGTGGCGAAGTACCACTACTTTGTGGAGTTGAGTCAGCTGGATTCGAGCACAAAACCCTGCCCCCAGTGCAGCCATTTCACGTCTCTGAAGACACTCGACCAGAACAACTCTGAGCACAAATACAAGGTAGGATCACGCACCTTGCATTCCTCCTGAATCTCATTTGTATGACCACATATCAGCAGCAGCTTCGATATCTTAAATTTGCTAAAATGTGATCGGATCACAAAGGATTATTATCTCAAATACGCTCCAACTAGGGTTGTCACGGTGTGAAAATGTAAGCTCACGGTTATTGTGACCAAAATTATCACGGTTTTTGGGATTATCGCGGTATTTTTTTAAACGTGTTAACATTTTCAGACAAATAAATGAACCCTGTATATCAGGAAATATTGTCCTCGGTTTGTGTCTAAATTTTGCCTAAAATGTGTTATTTTGTAATTATGTTGTTTATTTGTTTACATTTTTTCCCTTTAGTCTTTAAAATGCCAATATTTGCCCATAACTTCTTATTTTATGTCTGTTTGATGTCATCATTTTAAAAATATTAGACCAGATGATACTCAGTACTCAAGTAGCCTTCTAATCAGATACTACTTGAGTAATAAACCCTATATCAGGAAAATATTGTCCTCGGTTTGTGTCCTTCCAGTGAGCTTTGCAGATGTGGGAAAATGTCATCAGGCAGTAATCGTTGTTAAATTCATAATTATTCTCGGAGAGAGACCAACTCTTATCTGCCCCTGGGAGCCCCGTAATGCATAGCGTCATTTCAACATGGCGGTGTCCGCGACGCGGTTTATATGCAGGTAGCGGCGCTGCGGCTGCTTTATATAGCGACTCGTTGCATTCTCCCTCAACCCAAATCCTCGGATCACGCATTTTAGCTAAAACGCTAACGTTAGCTTGCCTTGCGTTGACTGTAGAGTTGTGGGTGATGGTCACGCAGATGTGTCATGAGATTTGAAGCGTTGCTGCCTTTCACAGACACTTTTTCTGCACGTGCTGCAAACAGGATAGCCGTCTTCTATCAACTGTCCCTCGGCATTCTTCAAATATCCAAAAGATGCCCGTACTTCCCACTTTGTCTTCTTTGAGGGATAATAAATGTCCTGAGTGCTGCCGTCTCCTCCTTTGGCCATTATTTCGGCTTTAGCTTCAAGAAAGTTTTGGTTGTAAACAACAAAGTGCGCATGTGCCGCCGGCAACTTCAGCAGATGATACGGTGGCTGGTAAGGGTCACCGCGCCTACACCGCAGCCACGGTAAACCCACCGAGATAATAGTTTTTTTTAAAAACAAGACGGTTTTTATTATTGTCAACTTTTTTACCGGGGTATACCGTTACACCGGTTACCGTGACAACCCTAGCTCCAACTGTAAGGAAACTAAAACATAAAACAGTTTGTTTCTTTAACAATTTGTTTCCGATGACTTGTATGCGTTTTAGTGTGTGTGTCTGGTTTAGAGGAGTAAACATGCATTGCACACACGTCTTTTGTCCCTGCTGTAGATCCAGTGTAGCAGTTGCCAGTTTGTGTGGTGCTTTAGATGCCACGCGCCCTGGCATGATGGGCTGAAATGTCGCGACTACAGGAAAGCAGACAAGCTGCTGCGAACCTGGGCGAGCGTCATCGAGCACGGACAGAGGAACGCTCAGAAATGTCCACAGTGCAAGGTGAGAAATCGACTTTTCTTTACCTGTTTTTAAGGAGTTCTGAATTCCTTGTCCAGTGTCCAGTTGTGTCTGTAAATGGCAACGCGATTTGATTGATGGGTGGTGGAGCGGGTGCAGATAAGTGAATCATTGAAGGTTAAGAAGCATGAAAGCTGCTAGGGATGATGGATGGAGTGTGGAGGAGAGCGGCTGCATGTTGAACAGCAGGGTAGTGATGTGTAGATGGTGCTTATAGTGAAATAATTATTGTTTCTGCTGCTGGTGGCCTCACTGACCCAGGTTCATGTCAGGATCCGATCTCACTGACCTGATAAAAACAGGAGACAACATAAAGCAATGGAAGCTGTTTTCCTCCAACACCAAATGCTGTCTCTCTCTTGTTCTCGTCGCTTTGAGTCTTTGAATCTTTTCCCTTGAAGCCTGTAGAGAAGATTGTGCCAGAGTGTGTGAAGCCAACAAATTGGTGTCATGCTGTGTTCAGCTGAAGAAAAGTCTGACTAGCTTGATGTACAATTTACAGGAAGATTGCTCACTCACTGCTGCATCAGCTGTGTAATGCGTGTGCTGCTGCACGGATAGAGCTGTACCCGTGTGTTTTTTCTGTGTGTGTGTATACATTCTTCAGATTTCCCTCCTGAGTTCACAGAGAACCACCAATCGCAAGAAATCTGATTTTCAAATCAGACATACGGACCTGCTGATTCTGGTGAGGGCAGATTCTGATCTGAAAACAACTCCCAGTAATTAATAATAATAATAATAATAATAATAATAATAATACATTTTATTTAAAAGCGCCTTTCAGGACACCCAAGGTCACTTGACAGAAAACACGTAATAAAATACAATAAAACAATAATAAAACCCAAACAAGAAAAAAAACTGAGAGAAACAGTTCAATAAAATCAGAGGTCATAGGCAGATTTAAACATATGTGTTTTGAGTTTTGTTTTGAAGAGGGTAAAACTGTCGATGTTCCTGATGTCTGGGGGAGTGAGTTCCAGAGACGAGGAGCAGAGCGGCTGAAAGTTCTGCTCCCCATGGTAGCGAGACGGGCAGAAGGAACCGCAAGATGAATGGAAGAAGATCTGAGAGAACGGGATGGGGTGTGAATACTTATAAGGTCTGAGATGTATGGAGGAGAGAGGTTGTGGATTGCTTAGAAGGTATGGAGGAGAATTTTGAAGATGGACCTGAGTTTAACTGGGAGCCAGTGAAGCTGCTGGAGAACCGGGGTGATGTGGTGAAAGGAAGGGGTTCTGGTGATAGAAAAATTGGAAAATAAAAGAACACCAGACAAAGAGAACAAGTCAAATAGAATATCAGGGAGTTTATGCAAAGAATTGTATTGGTGAAATTCTGGCGATACGTATCACCATACAGGCGAGACGATAGGGTATATTGCGATATACTGTGATACATTCAGCCAGACAATTCTAGCAATTTTATAGACTGAATTCATTGAAGGAAAATTCAATAAACAGTCCAAACTGATATTTAGCATGTTTAACATGAGATATCTGAACCATAATAGAGGGATTTACATTTCAGTTTCTAAGTTTTTAAATGTGAAAAAGCACAAACAGGAAGTCTTATTTTGATAGCTGCTAGCTACTAGAAAGTGAAATATTGCAATTTTGCGTGGACAAGAACTTCACGTGAGGGCTGTTTTCTCCCTTGTTTTCAACGTGGAAGCCAACTTGAACCAAGTGTGTATCTAATGAATTATAGCTTCTTGAAAAAGGTGTAAAGAAGCTCTCTCTGACTCCGTGACGAGATTCAAACAGCCCACTAGATGGCTGCGTTTTACCGTTATGAGCTATCTCATCATTTCATTTTATGCGTAGCCCCTTCTGCAACCGACGCGGACGCCCAAGGCGCCGAACTCAACAAATAAAATATAAAGCCATCAAATAAAATGTAACAATTAAGAGAGAAGTAACAACAGACAATAAATACATAGAATACAGCAAAAGAATAAGAGTCCGGGGCAACGAAACCAAGAAGTCTAATCCTGGAATGCCTTGACATAAAAGTGGGTCTTCAGGCGAGCCTTAAAAGTTCTCACTGACTCACCACCAAAGGCAACCGGTCTCAAAGTATAGGCGTTAACACCAAAAACGCACGGTCCCCCCGTGATCTGCACGTGGTACGTGGAACCATCATCAGCTCCATGTTGGCCGAGCGAAGGGGCACGTCTATGCAAAGGCTGACAAGATACGCTCGAGCCGTTCTTCGTAAGGCCTTGTATGCCAGTACCAAGACCTTAAATGTTGCCCTGTATTGTGTTGGCAGCCAGTGAAGGGATGCCAACACAGGGGTGATAAAGTCCCTGTGCCTAGTCCGTATCACAAACCTAGCGGCTAAAATTTGTACTAGCTGCAAGCGTGCCACCACGCCCTGACTCAGGCTGGCACACAGTGCATTGCAGTAGCCTAGCTTTGAAAGAATAAAAGCATGGGTGACAGGCTCTAGATGTACTCTGGACAGCAGGGGCTTAATTCTGGCCAATCAGCACAAGTTAAAAAAAAAGCTTATTCATTATTACAATATATTAAACACATTATTGCAAAAGCTTTCTGGTTAAAACGACTTTTATATGTCATTATCACAAGAAAGTTTCTTGTTAAAACGAGATTCAGATCGCATTCCCATGTGATATTGCTCCTGTATTTTTTCCCCCCACTGACTCTATAATACATATAGTAATCACTAAGTAATATACTTCCATAGTAGCTCCCTAAACCTGTGCATTTAAGGTAGGGATGCAACGATAATACTTTTTCCCAGCTGATATGATACCGATGCTTGGATCTGAGTACTCGCCGATACCGATTACCGATACTTCGACCACAAAAAAAAAATGCAATGATTTGGAATACAGATTTTATTTTCTTCTCTGCTTTCAACAGGAAAATACTGTGAGGTAGATAAAAATAAAAATATATGAATAAAAATCATCACAAAACGAAAATATTAGGTGAACAGAAACGACAAGTTACAGTGAAGCCATTTTCAAGCAACTGCATTGGTATCGGTTCCTGGTATCTGTTCATTTTTATCGATACCGATACTGGTATCGATATCTGTATTGGTGCATCCCTAATTTAAGGCCGTACTACGCAACATTTCATATTTTTAATCGTTTTCTTGAGCCAGTATGAACTAAAATGAACCTTTACAGAGTTAATGAAATACCACATTTGCAACTTCAGACTGGCAGTCGCCACCTGTTGGACTTAAAGAAAGATTACGCTGACATACCTGGTGCTGCAGTCTCCTTCCAGCTCATTTTCTGCACGGTTTAGATTATTAGCACAGCTGATTTGTTTAATTTAGTGACTATTAATTTCTGTAGACATTAATGAAGGCTGGGGAGACATTTCAGCAGTTAGATTAAGGTGTTAAAAAGACGAACGCACAGCGAGGAGATACGTTTCTTTTTCAGTTCAACCACAGTTAATAGCTGACACTAGGGGGTGCCAAAAGCAAGCAAAACTGCCAAATATGCCTTTAAAAGCATGAAAGCATAAATCTGTTAATTTTATACTAAGTACACTGAAATATTAATCCAAAAAATGTCTATTATTAAACTATTAAATATTTACATTTTATTTTGTCTGCAATCAAATAATAGATCTGTTGGCAGAAGGGGAAACATGACCAGTTTCACCAGATAAACGTTCATCAATCAAACTAGTATCGTTCTGATTCTGTTCACCTTGAGATCAATCAGATAATTTCTGATTCATTGTGTTGATTTATTTATTTTTATTAATTACTGCAGCAAATCCTCAAAATCATCACAGAATTTCTCTTTCTCTCCTCTATCTTTAGATCCATATTCAGCGTATAGATGGCTGTGATCACATGACCTGCACACAGTGTAACACCAACTTCTGTTACCGCTGTGGGGAGCGTTACAGGCACCTGAGGTTTGAATCTCCTTCTCTCTTCCCTCTAAATCTGCCATTTGAGACTTTTGGACGTCTCTGATTTGATTTGTCTTCAGGTTTTTCGGGGACCACACATCCAACCTCAGCGTGTTTGGCTGCAAGTATCGTTACCTCCCCGACAAACCTCACCTCCGTAGGCTAGTTCGAGGTTCTGTCTGTGGTGAGTTGTTTTGTTTTAAACACTGATGTGTTTTTATGTGAGGCAAACAGACTGTGGTGCTAAAAGTTTACGTATCATGACGAAAGTTTATTTTCTGCACGTCCCACAAGTGAACAAATGATTAAAACACATATAATATTAATTAAATTTTAGATTATATTATTAAAATTTCTAAAAATAAATGGAGCAAAAAAAACTTTCTTCTCCTTTTCTCTTAATCTGCTTTGTTTTCTGTGATTTTTTTCTTCTTCCACGATTCAGACTCACTAAACAAGGCTGCTCTGCATCACCCAGCTGAGGGTCACGGTGATGGTAGCAGCAGTGAAAATAGATTTAGATGTTACGTAACACCACCAGTAGCTCTGTGAGTCTGCACCAAACAGAACATGTTACAAAACGATGATGTTTAGCAGGGATGTGTATTTCTGAAATTTTGGCGATACGATACATATCACGATACAGGGGAGACGATACGATATATCACGATATATTGCGATACATTCAGTCAGACGTTACAAGCAATTTTTTTTTACTGAATTTATTGTAAGAATGTTCAATAAACAGTCCAAACTGATACGTAACATGTTTAACATGAGGTATCTGAACCATGATGGAGGGTTTTACATTTCAGTGGTGGAAACAAAACCCGTTGCACACTGCTGCCAACTAGCGGGTGGCGATTGAATTGCACAAAACGAAAAGAAAATACACAAATGTTTGCATGTGAATTCTTTCAAGAATTAGATACACGGCTTTTGAATATCGATGTAATAATCGCAGGAAAAAATATCACAATATATTGCCATATCGATATTTCCGATACACGGCTTTTGAATATCGATATAATATTGCTGGGGAAAAAATCACGAGATATTGCCATATCGATATTTTCTTACATAATCACGATATATTGCCATATCGATGTTTTCTCACATCCCTAACGTTTAGCACATTTAGATCTTTAACATTTATGAATCAGAATATGGGGGTGGGGCCGTTCTGAGGAAATTCTCACATTGTCTGATGTTAGAAATCCACGCATGTGCTTGAGAAAATGTCTCGTTTTCCATCAATTCATGAGGATAAAACCGGAATATATTCACTGATGTTTGAACGTCTTGAAACGATAAAACAAGTAAAACCTTAAAGTGACGGTGTGTATTTTTTTGTGTATTAGGGTCAAAAAGCCCTGGGGAGTGCAAACTTTAGCAAAATGACAAGCAAATCAGACTCCCTTTCATCACTGGCAACAAGTGAAGAGGTGCACGCGTAAAACAACAACATTTAAGAATGGTGAAAGTTTTGTAAGTTTGTTACAAATCAGTAAATGCATTTTGTCCTCATGGGCTCCCGTAGAAGGAAACATGGCGTCTAATATGGCATTGCCCAGAGACTTAGACCCACTCCTGTGTATTTTAGACCTGATTTTGATGGCTGTGTGTTACAAAGCCGCCAACATTTTTCAAGAACTGGGCATCATTTAATTCATTTTCAACAACAGTTTGATGGATATTTCCAGAAATGAATGGTGAAAACTACACGTAGTCTCTTTAAGGAACCCTGATTATGAAGACAAGTTTCTCCAAAGATGTTACAAAGAATCTCCGCTACATGAAAACAGTTATAGACTCCAAAAATGTTTTTTATTCACACAGTCTTAGCTGTTTTCAAACAATTTTTAAGGTTAGGGGCCAGTCGTGTTTTTGAGCGTGCGAGGCATTGTAGGATGATGATGCAAATATTTATATTTTTATTTATCGAATCAATCAAATTGTATTTACTGTATATAGCGCCTTCTACTGGCTTTGCGGGAGCCCAAGGCACTGGATGCAACATACCACAAAAATAAAAACAGACAAATAACAGGACAAAGGTTAAAAGGGGTTAAAAACAGAATAAATTACATAAAAGCCAAATGATAAACACGAGTCTTCCGGATGACTTTTAAAACCCTCAATGCAAAATAATTTTTAATGAATTTCACCCTACATCTTTTCTGTTTCAGGTTCTTCTTCGTATTTACATTTATAATACTGTCTGAACTTTGACCTGGCCTCTCTAAAATACCAGATATATTCAGATGGTGACGAGCTTTCCTGACCCAGGTGAACTGGACTTGTTCAGATTGAACATTTTTCCAACAGAGCAGCTTTGAATTAAAGAAACTTTGTCTTATTCGTAATTAATAATCTACAGATATCGGATCTATGATGCTGTATGGTTCCAGGAAGCTGGACTCCTGACTTATCCGTTTTCCTCCTCTCACCATGGAAGCCGTGGTTAGTTAGATCAGCATGGCGCCTGCCACCCAGGAGCTGATTTGTCCCTTAACAAGAGCCATTTCCCGCTCTAGGCTCTGGTGGCACCTGACATTTAGCATTTTAATGAACGCCACGTTTCTGCAGGTGGAGGCGATCGTCTCCTGCTTTTCTAACCCTTGTTGTGTCCACGCAGCCTCCAAGGTGCTGATAGCTCCAGTGGTCCTTCTGCTGGTCATAGTGCTGGGAGCTCTCGCTCTGGTGATAGGTAACACAGCCACACACGAGTCATCAACACTGAAGTGCTACATGTCTTACCTGAGCCTCAGATACCGAATATCTCCTCTCACCTTCTGCAGATGCGTCTTTTTGTGTTTCCTGTAAAAAAAATCGTTCTTAGTTTAGAAAATGCAAAAGCTGCTGATGCAGACGATGACCCTCTGGGTCACTGACCTTTCTTAGATTAGCATTTGGATCATCATCCATCTGCAGACTTTGTGCTGAGTCATTTTCCACCTATCGAGTTGTTGGTGCTTCAGTTGGACTGTAATTAGAGCGAATCTCTTTCCTGTGTTTGTAAATCAGGCTGATGATCCTCTGAACACTAATATGATGTGATGGACGATTCACATCGACTTTAATCGAGTTAGCGATGTGCAGCAGACTCTCCTTTTCAGCTCGGTTCATTTCTCATGGGACAAATCTGCTTTTCTATGGAATATCCAGATTAAATCTCTATAATCTAGACCAGTGGTTCCCAACCTTTTTCCCAAGGGACCCCGTTTTTTACCAGTAAAATGTTTGACGACCCCCCCCCCCCCATTCTCTCTTCCAGTACAAACATTATTAAGAAACGATAAAATTGTTCAAGCACATTTTAGTATGCTTTGATTCAACAGTAATAGTAGGCTCCAGTACAGAACAAAGTCATTAACAAAACCAAACAGAGCATAATGTGCTTGACAGTTTGTATTACTTTTCTGAACACATTGTTTCTTGTAAACACTGATAAATCAATCATTCCTTTCAATAAACGTTTGACACACAAAAAAATACACTGAGCAAAATGTGCTTAAATGTGTATATTACTGTTTATACTAGATTATTTACTGTAAAGGCTGTGATTGATCAACCAGTCCTATCTTTAATGAACTTTTGACACTTGAAAATAAAACAGTGAGCTGAGCAAAATGTTCCTAAAAGTGTGTTACTCTTTCTGTACTAATTATTTCCTGTCTTAATATCAGTAAACTCTTCACTCATGAAAAAAAATGTGAGCAAACTGTAGGCTATAAACAAGTAATAAATGAAGTTTTAACCCCTTAAAGTGGAGAGGTCCTGGCGACCCACTGAGAGGCTTTGGCGCCCCCTTGTGGGGGTCGGGACCCCGAGGTTAGGAACCACTGCTCTAGACTAAGAGCAAAATGAAAGGATCACTTGCTTCCAAAATCTGCAAATGTTTGAGAATGTAATGTTAATTACTTAAAGGATGGGTCTTTTCACCTCTCCTAATGATTCCTTTCTTTTCCGTAGGTTTGGTTGCGTTTCCGGTCTACTACGCGTGCAAGAGGAGAAAGAAGCAGCAGCAGCAGCACACCCAAGGCTCTGGACGGTGGATCTGACCTCCTCCGACTCCAGAACCACGCTCACTCAGCGAAAAAAGACGACACCCACGTCTCCTCAGGGACGCCCCATGCCAGCCCGAGAAAACTCCTCAGAGGGTCGGAGACTGTGTAGACACACCTTTGATGTTTGCACATTATGACGTAGTTTATTTATTCTGCATGGGACCGCTTTAGGGCACAGAGCGCTTTAGTGAGAGGCTGAAAGACGGGAAAAGATCGGACTTTGATTTTATTAAGCTGAACATTGAAGCAGCCGTGTCGAGTGGCGCTCGTCGCTTTGAGGAGTTTTTGATTTGCTTTAAGTTCTCCGTCAGCTAAAGCACACTCCTGCTAGCCAACACTTGATGTAGACTCTTTCTCATTTCTGATTTGTCACGTTTATTGACAGAACCAAACTGCGGGTTTATTTTAGCTCTTTAGGAGGCATCAGTAAGTAAGTAAGAGTTTATTTATAGAGCGCCTTTCGCAGATATGAATCACAAAGCGCTGTACAACATGAGTAAAATTAGGGCAAATACCTCAAACTGATAACAACAGATCTTAAAAAACAATAGCAGTGACAACAATAGTAAACAAAATCAGGAGTAAAAACAAAGTCAAGGCGTGAACAAAGACAATCAGAATCAGAAAAGGTTTATTGCCATTGTTAGTGAACAAACGATTCACAAACTAGGAACTTGCTTCGGTACTAACGTGCTACATATGACATGAATAATATAATAAAAAAATAGAATAAAGTAGAATAAAATATAATAAACTAGCATAAAACTTTGCTATAAAAAATGGCAGGTAAAGGTAATATGGCCGATAACGTGACGTTATGTCAAGTACCGAAGACGGGCATGGTTGTGTGTTTATAAGCTGTTCACAAGTCTAACGGCAGATGGAAAGAAGCTGTTCTTATGGCGAGAGGTTCTGGTCTGGATGGACCGTAACCTCCTGCCTGAGGGAAGCGGCTCAAAAAGTCTGTGACCCGGGTGAGAAGGGTCAGCTGCTATCCGACCTGCACGCCCCCGAGTTCTGGAGACGTACAGGTCCTGGAGAGATGGAAGGCTGCAGCCAATCACCTTCTCAGCAGAGCGCACAATGCGCTGCAGTCTGTGTTTGTCCCTCACTGTGGCTCCAGCGTACCACACAGCGATGGAGGAGGTGAGGATGGACTCAATGATGGCCGTGTAAAACTGACCATCATCTGGGTCGGCAGCTTGGCCTTTTTCAACTGCCGCAGAAAGTACATCCTCTGCTGGGCCTTTTTGATCTGGGAGCTGATGGATGACTCCCACCTAAGGTCATGTGTGATGGTGGTTCCGAGGAAGCGGAAGGAGTCCACAGTGGTGACGGGGGTGTCCGTCAGGACGAGGGGGAGAGACAAAGCCATCTTTCTGAATATTTAGCAGGGGAGGACCGCCTGGATGAAAATGTGAGTTTTTAAATGTTTTTTGAAGACCTCTACAGTTTTGGAGGCAGACTGTTCCAAAGTCTGGGTGCAATAGTCTGAAAGGCCCTGTCCCCTTTGGTTTTCAGTGTGGTTCGAGGAACAGCCAGGAGGTTTTCAGATGTGGATCTAAGGTTCCGAGAGGTGGTGTGTGGGGATAAAAGCTCAGATAGGTAGCTTGGAGCCTGGTTGTTAAGAGCTCTATAGGTCAGGACTAAAACTTTAAACTGTATTCTATATTCTACCGGGAGCCAGTGCAGGGACTGTAAACCTGGAGTGATGTGAGCTCGTCTGCTGGATTTGGTTAGGAGTCTGGCTGCTGCATTTTGGATGGCTTGAAGGCGTGAGAGGGAGGTTTTGCTGAGACCAGTAAAAAGAGCGTTACAGTAGTCTAAGCGTGATGACACAAAGGCATGGATGATTTTTTCCAGATCTGCAGTAGAAACCAGTTTACGGACTTTTGAAATGTTTCTCAGGTGAAAGAAACAAGAGCGGGAGATGGTTTTGACGTGTGAGTCTAAACTTAAAGCTGGATCAAAAATAACTCCTAGGTTTCTAATGTTGGCCTTGGCTGATGGGCAAAAGGAGGCAATTTCCTGCTCGATTTTTGGCTGAAGTTCCGGGGGTGCAGCGATCAGGGTCTCTGTCTTGTTAGCGTTGAGAACAAGAAAGTTGCTGGACAGCCAGTTACTGATCTGGGTCAGGCAGAGTACAAGGGTGGCCAGCCTGTCCAACTGGTGTGGCATAAAGGACATATAGAGCTGAATATCGTCAGCGTAGATGTGGTAGGAGATGTCTGGGAAAGACTGAATGATGCCAGCTAGGGGAAGAATATAAAGCGTGAATAGTAGAGGCCCTAGAACTAAACCTTGTGGGACCCCGCAGGTTAAGAGAGGCGGTGTCTGATGAAAAGGTTTCTGACTTCACTGCAAATGTTCTGTTGGCATCGATCTGCACTGGTTAGACGCTGATGCAAACGGCTTTAAAGGTGCTTTAGTTGCTACGGAAACAGACAGTAATCACAAGGCCTCGTGGGTGGAAAATATCAGACCTATAAAGGAACAATTCTCCCTTTTGTGGTTATTGTTGGTGCTGGAAGAATTTGGCGTTCGACGCCACATTTATAAAACAAGCCATAACGGAGAAATGAATTGATTTCTCATCCTGCTGAAGGAGACTCGGGTCTTGTTTGTTGAAAGTTTCCACTGAAATGTGAGACACTCTGGAGAAACTCATCTGAAAAGGGCGCGCGACACCCGACACTAACCTGAATCTCAGATTTTTGATAGAAGGTTTGAAAACTGGGTGTGTGCCCGGAGTCGACGGTGACACGTGGGTTTCAAAAACAAACACACACGTAGAGATTAAACTGGGAGACACCAAAATAAAATGGCTTAATTAGCTAAAACCACCTGTTGTTTTGGGTTTTTGCTCTTCTCGGTTCCCGTCTACCTCTGTAGTCTCGTTCTTTGTTGTTCACATGTTGTTCAGGCTCCACCCACATGCGGTGTCATCAGAAGGTAAAGCGAAAGCTGCTGTGCCAAAATAAAATGCTTTTAGAACTCATTTCTTTCTATGGCTGCTGCAGGCTAAGCCGAGCTTAACAAACACTTTTACATAGATGTTAACGTCAGTTTAACTTTACTTACTTTAAATTATTTGAGATAAATAGGAATTAGGCAAAAATGGTTTCGGCAGCTGAACAAAAAAAAAATTGGCATCGGCCCTCAAAATCAAAATCAGTGCATCTCTTATTAATTCTGTCTTATTTTATTTGCAGTTTGGTCTCCAACCAGTTTTCTCGCATTGCGAGTTTCAGACTCCGCTAATCTAATTAAAAAATTAATGGTATTTTTTTAACGACCTTGCAACTTTGGAGACATTTTGAAAATGTTCTCCGTTTGTCCCAAACATTCACATCCCAGGGAGACTCCGTCTCCACGGTGACACAAGAAGAAGAGCACATTTGGAGCTCGGCCAGCAAGAGATTTTCTAAAGGTCACCGCCTGGCGTCTGTCCTCCTCTCACCCTGCTTTTCTTCCCGTTTTAATTCTTTATATTTTACCAACTGAGTAATTTGGTGATATTTGTGGGCGCTGCGCTGAGCTTCACATGTTCCTTCAAAATGCTAGATTTCCCAATCAGCCACGTGTTTGTTTTTTATGTTGATCCTACCGATCTGCTTGTGTTTCAGCGCTCGTGCGCTACAGGTTTACGTTTCAGTTAAGAGGTATAGAAAACCAGATCTGCGCTGACAAGATGATACGTTTGCGGTTAAATCTGAGCTACCAATCAAGCTTCATCCCGAGGAACCAAAACACCTGGAAATGAACCCCAAAGTGTCCAAAACAAAGACGTTGATTCTGTGGCTCTGCGGTGTTCTGACCGCGTTTGAGCCCTCTCTCAGGGGATTAGAACCCAAAGCCCTTCCTCGACGAGCTGTGCCAAAGGAATTGCTGAACACAGATGGGGACACGCTTCCTGATGCAGATGCCAGCTGCTGCCTAGCAACCGTGTGAAATTCCAGGAAGAGAGTGAGAGCTGCAGACAAAAGCGCGTGGCCAGCTCTGACCGCGTTTCCTGGTCTGAACCCAGCTGGGTTGTGGAAAACTGCTCAGCGGTCAAACCTGGGATTTGGGAGTTGCTTAAAAGTAGTTCAGTGGTTGCACATTTTTAACTCGGCAACGCTGTCATGTTTAATGACTACTTTTTATTGAGATGTTTCAAATGTTTTAACTGAAGTTGTCCTTATTGGAGTCAAATGACTATCAGGGTTAATGACTCAGGACCTCGCCCATGGCTGAAACTGGTCTGAGTCATCTGCTGCCATAAAACTAATCCAGTAACCAAATGACTTCCTGCTGCCATGCACGTCTGGAATCATTAATTAAAAAAAATAATTATGCAAATGAATCAGGCAATGATTTTCCCCTTTCTGACGAATGTTTGTTTCTATGACAACCCCGGTGATATCAGCATAACCGGTGCCTTCACTGCGACTACAGATCAGATTACCAACCTGTGGTTCGGCGAACGTTTCAGTGCTCATGAGAGGGGCTCAGCCTCTCACCGACCAGCCTTCATCAAAGAAAGCCATCAGCTGATTTGATTTAAAAAGCCAAAAATGAGAGAAAACTGTACAGAACTACTGTTAAGTGTGTCTGAGGACAGAAGCGCGTTCAGGTTTTACGTCTTGAGAGTCCAGAATGTAAACTGCACCCTTAAAGATAAAATGCTTATTAATTTGCACATGTGAACGTGTCACTTTACTTTGGCTCAACACTCATGAGCCGTGCCTCGAGGATCAGACGGGATTCAGGAAACTACACCGAGGGCTGTGCCTTACAGCAGAGGATGATAGCGAGTTATGGAGAATATAGCAGCTTTAGTTCTATTTAGAAATAAAGAAGACTGGATTTATCAGCACCTCGTGGTGGACTTTCACTCTTTTGATGGGCAAAATTGTTGAAAAAACCTGTATGTGCATAATTTACTAACTTGTTTCCAAGTCTCTTACTGAGAAACGTTCAACCTTGCACCAAATAAAGTTTTCTTTAAGCTGCTGCCGCTGTCAGAAATACATGCAAATGTTACGGATGGACACAAACACTGTTTTGTTTGAGAGAGTCTGGAGGAAAATAAATGGAATTAATGCTAATTGTGTCCGACTTGTGTTTAATTCAACTGTGATTTAATGTTTCTGCCAGTAGGGGCCATTATTGCACCACAGGAAGCAACCATTTGTTTGAATGGTAGAGCCAAACCGTCATCATAATGACCAAATGCCTATCATAATATCTTCCCTTCAACAACATGGAACAGAGTTTATAAACTTTTATGATCGAAAGAGACATTAATTTTTCATTCTAAATATAATTTAGACAGATCTGTAAGATTTACATTTTCAGACTTTGCATTTTTAAATGTTAATTTAAAAACAAACTATTTAAATTCTAGAAAATTCATATGTCCAGTACAAAGCTATCAATAAAAATATTTCATTAGAAACCAATAAAACGAGAAGCTGCTTTCTAATAAAGAGTTATTTAAATAGATTCATCGTGGTGTTTTGGTTACTTTAGACAATGCCCTTTACTATGTGCAAAGCTTTTATTAAAATCAAGTCATTTCTAATCTCCTCTCAAATAGAAAACTTGCAGTATGTTACTAAAGAGTCGCATATTGCAAAAAAATAAGGTGTTGCTTTTAATCTAGAGTTTTGCCTCATATCTGTCAAAAATGATGGATTAGTAATAAAATTTTACTATGACAGAACGTTACACAAAGTAGTGAGCATTCACTGCAATCTAAACATATTTTAATGAAAACTCGAGCAATTCTTAGTTGTTTTAAATTATGAAATGTTTGTGGAAATAGTAACAGATTTGTCACTAATTTCTTTCCTGATTTCACGCAGTCATATCATGCTGCATTTACTGCTAAAACGTTTTTCTAGAATATGTTTAAACTTCTCTTATGTAATAATTTACATAGCCCTATAAAATGGTTTCTTGTCATTTTTGTTGGTCAATTTATATTGTTTTTGTGTGGCTTCCTGTGGTGGTGTAACTGGTATATAAACTTAAAATCTCACATTTACCTACAAAATAATTAGGAGAGAATTAACCTAATGCTTTAGAATGTGGAAATCGTGCAATAAATAATTATAAAGTCAAAACAAATTTACACAAATGCAATTAAATTCCATATAATGCGTGTAAACTGCTCAATCAAAACTAAAATAAAATATAATTTTTATGTTATACATTTTAAAATATTCTATATATTCTTTAAAGTCAAAATATTATCCTGTTTCCCACTGTCAAAAGCCTTCCTCCAGGTGGTCATAATGTAATGGCTGTTGTCTCTGGACGCGAATTTGTAAAAATCTCAAACACGCGATCCTATTGGCTGCCATCCCAAGCTCCACCCACGAGTTTGCCGGGCGCGTGACATCTACAGAACCCCTCCTCCTCCGTCGGCGTGTTATTGATCTCAGCTAGCGGTGCTGCTGCTGCCGGGCGTCCCTGAAGGTTACCTGGAGAGTTCACTTGAGTGTCGCTGATGGAAACCAGACCACAACAAGGTGAGTGCGCGTCAGCCTCCGTTAATAATCACGACACTATTCAAATAAAGTTGAAATAACGTGACTTTTGTTAACTGTACGTGTGATAATAACCTCACTGGTTTGTTTACTGACCGTTAGAAACACAAATAATTATGTCGGCAGCCTCGGGGTGACCGCGTTTTGTTTTTGTCATCTGTAAAGGTTTAATTTGACCGGTTTAATCTGGACGAACAAACGGGGACAACGGCGTTGAAAGTTAGACGCAGTTGTAGAGTTCTCTCTATCTATTCTGCTATTTGCATCCTGTATTTCCACTTCCGGTTGGATAGAAATGCCCCTAAAAGTGCGTGCCCTTTGTGTTTTTAACGCCGAAGTTGTGTGTATATTGTTTTTTACTTACTAAATGTTATTTAGCCGTGCTTATCTCTGTCTGGGGCCATGTTTACACATCTGATCACCGTTACACGTGAGCGCTCAGCGGGATAAAGGCGTGTTTATCCTGGTTTGGAACCGCATTCCAGGACTAAATGGGCAGCTTTCAGCTAACCGGAAGCAAAGGAGGCTGTGACAGTGAAGTTAGAGCAAAAGACTCTTTATTGCTAGAAGATGATGTGGACTTACTCCGGGAACACTCCCTTCCAAAATGGGTTAGTTGTTGTTTATGAAATAATTAAAACCCGAGCCCGTCTGAATTTTAAAGAGCAAGTCACCCCCTACCAGAGTCTAACTCCACTCTCACTTCATGTTTGAAAATGCAACAAATGCTGTTGCCTGGCAGACCGAGAGGGCGGAGCTGCTAACAAATACACACACACAGGCTCACGCCAGCATTGTGACATCATAATGTACCAGTTAACATCATAGCATACCTCTTAGCCAATAGCGGTGGCAGATTTAAATTCAAATACAGTGCAGAGTTTTTGCCTGACGACGGCACAACACTGCCAGTTTTAGGCAGAATATTTAAATTTGAACTAAGATGCACTGAGGTACCACATTACTGACGACACGTGTCTGCAGCATGATTAGACACTCGTTTATTTAGTTTATCAGCAAAAAAAAAGTTTATTTGGGGGTGACTTGCTCTTTAAAGGTTTAGCTGTTGTGTGTTGTACAGCTTCAACTTCTGGTCCAGCTTTAATTGATTTTCTCTTTCCAGCCTTATGACCGTCTTCAGCCCTCTGATTTAGCTTGTCCTCATGACCACTGGGCCAAATTGTAGTCTTGTGACCAAAGGTATTCACATCAATGAAAACGATAGTGAACAGTGAAGAAGAGAGGGGTTGTTCTGTGATTAAACATTTAAGCCGGGCTCGTGAAGCTGATCACCAGTTGGACGTTTTTGGTGCGTACGTCTACGTTTTTGTTTAAATTCACAGTAAAATTCAGTGATTTTTGTTTTACTTCCATAAATACAATCTGCTTACAAGTTCATATGTGGAACTAGAAAGAAGAGATTGTGAGTAAACCAGTTTTTATGCTAGTCTGTTGCTTCCTGTTGCGTCAGAGCGTGGCGTAATGAGATTTCATCAGCAGCCTGAGAACAACTCAGATTTTCTATCTTCATTCTTCTTTTTTTAAATCTTCCGCTTGTTTCCTATCTGCAAGATCAGATGGCAGGAATCAAGTATGTCCTGTTTGTTGTTCAGTGAAATGCCAGCTCTCTCGTCCCTGTGCAAACACAAAGTGCAGCGAAACACACCTCTCTGCGTCAGGCATGGCTGGAGCAGATGCAGGAGCTACCACATTTCTCAGTTTGTGTGTAAATAACTGCATTCTTGTTTTGCTTGTTTCCTCTCAAACGGCTGCCTTGCTGTGCTGCAGAGTTATACTCTAGTGTTCTGAGTGACGCGGTGGTGGACTGGGGCATGATGGGCCCCGGGGAGGAATGGGTTAACTCAGCCACACATGAGGGAGAGCTGGGTAAGAAGATCTCGACTCTCCCGGTGAAATGAAACAAATCTACACTGAAGCACAGAAATGCGTCACTGATCCAGCTGAGAGGTCTGCTTCAGAAGCCGCTTCTGTGCGATTCAGTGTTGACCTAGCAAACAATCAGGAGGAGTGTGAGCGTGCACTGAGTGAGGAAGTTAACAAAATGGAAGACAATGAGACAGTCATGAGTGTTTTGAAGGGAGTGGGAACTCGCAGAGCCTTCATTTACTGACGTGGCTTTTGTGAAACTGAAGAAAATCAATTAAATTTGTCAAAGGAAGCTGCATTTCGAGGTTATTCTAACAATCGTTCTGCACTAGTTCTCGTTGGGCCTTTATCTGATAAGATTAGATGTTTTCTTCCACAAATATAATCTAATTTTGTACGTGGCAATGTAGAGAAACAATCAAGTTAGTCGTTTTAGTCATATCTGGAAAGCTGAGTGTCAGTAATGGAAGGCGCGGTGTGATCAGTTAGCTCTCTGACTCCCAGCCAGGGGCGGATTTAGGACTGAAGAAGATCTGGGGCTTAACACATGCACGTACGTGCGCGCACACACGTGACACGCACTAGTCAACAACATCATACATGTCTTGTACCACATCATTTTTAAGCTACATATTAACCATAATCAGGACGGAGTATTGTTCCTGTTAGTGTTTAGTGTGAGATGATAGTAAATATTCCCTTTCTTTCTCCAACAACTTTACCTGATAAGCTAACTTTAGGCAAACCAGCAGCACAACAAATATTTTCAAATAAGACTCACAAACCTGAGTCAGCACCAGTCTCATCAAAGCTGGGGTTCTGTCGCCGTACTTTTGGTCTAAAAAACGTCCTTATGTCCATCTTAACTCATGCGTTTCAGGCAGAGAGTGTAGAAGAAGCCGGCTGCTGAAGGGCTTCTTCTTCAGTGGTGGAGGCTCAGGCAGGCTGTGTACAAACTACTGCCAGCTGCTCCCTCTCTGTTGGACTTTGGTACTGCATGTTACTTCCATGATTTAGATCCGGGGCTTTTCATTAAACATCCGGGGCTTCAGCCCAAGTAGCCGGGCCTAACGCCGCCCCTGCTCCCAGCTACCACCACATGCAGTTTTAGCTCAATCTAACTGAGGCGTAGTCCACACGTAGCCGGGGTTTTTTTTTTAACGAATATCCGCCCCTCCAAAAACTTGCATCCACACCACCTCGTTTTAAAAAGTAACTCTGTCCCCACGTACCCGGATAAATACATTGTTAAGGACATGCCAGACCTGTAGGCGGCAGTACTTCCCCCGTTCTTAACCTCGTCCTTCGTCTGTGGTCTTCGGCAAGGAGCAGTAATTCCGCTTGCAAAAACAAACAAGCACAATGCGCTTGGACAATTGATAAAGCGAGCGCAGCTCTGAGGGCATCCATGCTGTCGGCTAGTGTAAACACAGGTCGCACACGTGATGTCAGCATTTTTTTGTCGCGGAAAGTGACGTTGCGGACCTTAAAACTCCAGTTTTGTCCGTCCACACGCAGACACCCAAAACGGAGAAAACGCAGATCTTCACTTTGGCCGGAGTTTTTAAAAAGATCCGTTTTCGTGTGAAAAAACTCCGTTTTCGTGTGGATGACAGGCCAAAACGTAGAAAAATATCTACGTTTTGGCAGATCCCCGGCTACGTGTGGACAGGGCCTTAGGCGTGTGCGGTTAATCAGTTGTAAACCTCCAGTGTTTACTTTCTGAGCCTTTCACTAAATATGTTAATTACTTCATGAAAGCTACAAACAAATGGGTCATCTGGCAGATCATTGCACCTGTTATTACATTCCTTTCCACAAAAAAAAGAAGAGTTTTCCATTTTTAATGTACTATGATCAGGTTTTCCTGATGTGAGTTAATTGCTGTGTGGAGTTCAGGTGCGTCCAGAGCCAGGTGAGCAGGCCCAACCTGGCCTTGAGTGTCAGCAGTGATGGAATTAGACTAAAGGGTTTACAGTAGAGGCCAGGGATGTGTATTGTTGAAATTCTGGCGATACAATACATATCACGATACAGGGGAGACGATACGATATATTGCGATACATTCAGTCAGACGTTACAAGCTATTTTTTTACTGAATTTATTGTAAGAATGTTCAATAAACAGTCCAAACTGATACGTAACATGTTTAACATGAGGTATCTGAACCATGATGGAGGGATTTACATTTCAGCGGTGGAAACAAAACCCGTTGCACACTGCTGCCAACTAGCGGGTGGCGATTGAATTGCACAAAACGAAAAGAAAATACACAAATGTTTGCATGTAAATTCTTTCAAGAATTAGATACACGGCTTTTGAATATCGATGTAATAATCGCAGGAAAAAATATCACGATATATTGCCATATCGATATTTTCTTACATCCCTAGTAGAGGCAAAGTGGACCTTTTTAATCTCGTACAAAAATCACATTAATTCCATTCTTACACACGCTCAGTAGTTCACGTGTGAATATCTGAGACCGACTGGAGAATTGTTGGAGATTGAGGGGGGAGGAAGAGGACCGAAATTGAAATTTTTTTGGGGGAAAAAAGGAGATGGAGAGATTGTGTATTGATGAGGTAGAATAGAGAGAGAAGGGGATGTAGGGTGTGAGAAGGACAGGTGAGGATAAAGAGAGATATTTGCATCTATTCAGGTCCACCAGTACTGGTCTTGGGAGCTGATACCAGTTTACATCTCAAGGATCTTCAGTAAGACAGTTTTTACAAATCTGGATACAAAAACGTCCACATAGAAGATGTTAATGTTAGTGAAAACGGTCCCTAAGCAGTGGTGAGTTCATCGTGTACGCAGACGAAAACAAGTCCGATTTTTGGCTAATCAGATTAAATCGACCACACTGAAGTTTATTCATAATAATCATTATTTGTTCAGGTTTGAATAAGTTTTACTCCTTTGGTCGAGAATCAGTCCCAAGGAGGTCGCATGAGGACGATTTGACTCCAATGGTCCAAAACGGGGAAACCCTGTCCGATGGGGCTAAGAGCTCGTCACGAGAGGACGATTGTTGGACCCACACATCCGTGTCCCACTGTGACAACTGGGACATGTCCACCACCTGGGATTTGCAGCTGGACAGTTCAGGTGAAAAGGGACGTAGACTAGACTTGAGTTTAGAGAGTAGATTAACTTCAGCCTTGGTTAATGTCAGAAAGTTCAAACCTCCAACTAGAAGGTTCCAGCTCTCCCCTCTGACTGTTTTTATTCAACCTTCTCGTGTCTGAGTAAACGGGAACAAATACTTGATGTACTTGACATGAAAGCCTCCGTGTGAGCTGCAGGGGTTAAAGAGTCTCATTGTCCTCCTGCTGTTAGCAGAAATAACCCGTTACTAAAAGAAAGTAAACCTCAGCTGTCGTGTGTGTGTGTGTGTGTGTGTGTGTGTGTGTTCTGGCTGCTTTAAATGCTGCTGGGCAACTTGTAACCTTTGATTTTAAAGCCATGGGGTCTCATTTATAAAATGTTGCGTAGAATCCTTACTAAAACTGTACTTAAGCTCGTCAGGTCAGTATTCTGCGCTTCAGACTGTGTGTGTGTATGTGTGTGGGTGGGGGTGGGGGTGGGGGGGGCATGTTCTGTGTGCGCACAAAGCGGTACAAGTGATGATGCTGCAGGAATTCATAATTTTATCCTCCTCGGCAGCAGCACTGCAGGTGCTCTCCATGTCCAACATGTGCGTAAGCCAGGTCCTTAGTTAACTTAAAGCTGCGCACATTTTTCCGCTAAGTTTTCTTTCATAAATCCCAAAGTTCGCGTGGAAAGTTGCCTACGCAGCTTTCCAGCCCCGTTTTGTGCGTAAGCTAGCTTTATAAATGAGGCCCCTGGTCAGTCGGTAGGTTTGTTGTCCCATCTGTGGATCAGTGTTTCTGACCTCATGTCTCCTCATATGTCTTCTAATGCTGCCTCATGAAGACAGAGGACACCTCACTGCAGGTACGCTAGCTTTTGTTTCTTAACATCTTGCTAAAATGGTGCAGATCCATGATTTCAAACTGCAATTTTTGTCACTTCCTGGTTGATTTCAGGTCAGGTTCCCCCCTTGGATTGTACCGACTTGGTGGATAAACATGTTTAATAATTGTGATTTCACATAACCAGAGATTAGGACTACACGATATTAGGAAAACCTGCGATAGGCGATAACAGTGATTAATATTGCGATGATGATATTACTTGCGATACATAAAATTTTAATTCAGGAACAAAAATAATCAAAAACAAGCAAATAAAATATGACTAAAAAATCATATAAATGACAAAAGCAAAAGACGTGAGGAAAGGGAAAGAGAAAATGAACAAGAAAAGGCAATCAGTGGATCCCGGGAAAAGCAGAATCGGCAAAAAGAGCAGAACAAAGCTAACTCAGGTGTTGGCTAACCATCCAAATTAAGTGTCGGGGGCGGGCATGTAATGTATAAGAACCCAGCCAAATGGGTAAAGCTTTGTTTGATTTATTTATTTTTTTATTTATTAAAAAAAATCATGCTTCCGTTTGACAGGATGCATTATGCGTGGCAAACATTTGAGCTGACTAGGGCTGCACGATATTAGGAAAACCTGCAATATTCGATAACATTGATTAATATTGCGATGACAATATTACTTGCGATAAATAAAAACTTAACCCAGGAACAAAAATGATCAAAAATAAAAAATCATCAAAATGAGAAAAGCTAAAGGGAAGGAAAGGGAAAAAGAAAATGAACAAGAAAAGGCAATCCGTGGATCCCGGGAAAAGCAGATTCAGCAAAAAGAGCAGAACTAAGCTAACTCAGGTGTTTGCCAACATCTAAATGAAGTGCCATCCACATTCGGGGGCGGGCATCTAAGCTATGAGAACCCACCCATTTGGCCAAATGGGTGAAGAGCTCTATTTATTTGTTAAAAAAAACATAATTCTTCCGTCTGATTGACAGAATGCGTTATGTGTAGCAAACATTTGAGCTGACCATTCGTTGCGATATTTATCTGTTCTTTGCGATATGCATATTGTGCGTGCTGATATCGCGATAACGATATATTTGCGATATATTGTGCCGCCCTACCAGAGATCATGATTTTCTTACATACTGGAGTTGCACTGGATAGTGATAATACTCCCAGAATGCACGTGTGCTTAACAGTGGTGTCATTTTAACATTTATTTAAAATGTTTTACTCTAAACATCAATCTCGTATCGCGTATTTGAGTTGAAAAGCAAAGAGTTGTTGTGTCAGACAGCAGTGTTTGTCAGCAGAGTCAAAGCAAGATAATCCATACTAGTTAAGCCAGATTAACATCCATGCAGCAGCCAGGGGTTGCATAACTACCAGAGACAGAGACGTGGACACGGACACGGTGTTGGACAGTTTACAGTCAACAAAGAAGTGGGAGTACTTCCTCTCTGACACATGATACAGCAGACACCGACCCGGGGATGGGGTCGGGTTACAGTCATTGTTTCAGCAGATGAGTTTAAAGAAATGAAGTTAGAAAAATTGGAAGTGAGTCGAGTTCCTCTTCCAATAAAGTGGAAGAACATCTAAATGTCTGCTCACTTTTTACATTTCTGTTTTCCTGTATGTGTGTGTGTGCGTGCGTGCGTGTGTGTGCGTGTGTGTGTGTGTCAAACTAGGTTTTCTGGACTCTGAGCCGCTGAAGGAGGCCGATGAAGATTTGGTGTCCGAAGTCAATCTGAACAACTCTGTCATGACGGAGGAGGAGAGGGAGGAAATTCAGCAAGACCTGCTTAAGGTAAACGCACGTACACACAAAAAACTTTGTTTTGTTCTGGTTTCCAATGAGCTTTATGTCTGTGTGCGCTCAGCTGGAGGAGGAGATCAGCACGCTAAAGCAGGTTTTGGCGTCCAAAGAGAGGCAGCACGCGGAGCTGAAACAGAAACTGGGCATCTCCGCGTTCAGCGAGTTCAGGAACAACTTCAACAGAGGCTGGCAGGACATGCAGAGCTCCACGGCGTAAGTTCACCAGTAAACCGAAGACCCAGGCTAGGTGGCGCTGGTTGGACGGTGCTGCAGCCTTGTCCAGCTGAATCAAACGTACGCCATGAACAAATAATCGCACAAATAAAACCGGTGGTTTTATTGGACTCGGGCTGAAGCCCAAAGAGCCATGTGACTGAAGCCGACCATAAACCTGATTTTAAAACCATCCCTTTAGGCGGTCGTCATGGCGCTGATGTGTTCACTGTAAACGTCAGTTTCACCCGAAAGAGAAACCTTTTGTTTTTGCTACTTCTCTTCCAAAGATGCTGACCAAATATAACTCTGCCCCCCGTTTATAAAATAGGAAGAAGTCCAATATTCTGCTAAATGATTCATTCATTAAAATAATTTGAGTCCTCCAGTCTGCAGATAAACAACCGGGTCGGCCAATCAGAGCCGAGCTTTGTCTCGGAGACAGAGAAGAGCTCTCCAACAGCCTCTTTTCCTCATCCAGTTACAATTTATGCCGAGGATCGTCTTACACGGCCTCCATCCTCATCTATAATGAACCAGCGTGACCGCAGGAGAGCAGGCTCTGAGGTGAAGCCGACGTCTGATTGGTTAAAGTTACTGTATCTGATCCAGATGTCAATACCCCCCCCCCCCAAATGATCAAATGTATCAGACCGAGTCACAAAAGTGTAAACAAGGTCACGTTGGTCCGTGTAGATAAGTGCCGTTTGTACGAAGATGTAGTTTTGATTGAAGGAACTTTTGTCTTTGTCAGATACAAGAAGACGTCCGAGACGCTGTCCACAGCTGGACAGAGAACATCAGCTGTCTTCAACAACCTCGGCTCCGCCATCACCAGGAAGTTTGGAGACATGAGGTGAAAAATAAAAGATCGCACATGAATCCAAACCGGTCCTGTCAGACAGAAGCCAGAAATGAAACGTGATGATTTTAATAGAAAACAATTTGAATAGAAGTGAAATTAATGTGAGGTAATTAAAAAAATAAATAAACCCTCATCCTTCGAAGGATCTTTCATGGCGGTTAAAACGAAGAGTCGGAGTACCCGGCCCGGAGGGTTACCGGGGTCCCACCCTGGAGCCAGGCCTGGGGTTGGGGCCCGTGAGCGAGCGCCTGGTGGCCGGGCTTTCGCCCATGGGGCCCGGCCAGGCCCAGCCCGAACCGGATACATGGGCTCGTCCAACTGTGGACCCACCACCCGCAGGAGGAACATGAAGGGTCCGGTGCAATGCGAATCGGGTGGCAGACCGAGGCGGGAGCCTTGGCGGTCCAATCCCCGGACAAGAAAACTAGTTTTTGGGACATGGAACGTCACCTCGCTGGCGGGGAAGGAGCCGGAGCTTGTGGCAGAGGTTGAGCGGTACCGGCTTGATATAGTCGGACTCACCTCGACACATTGCATTGGCTCTGGAACCCGAGACCTGGAGAGGGGTTGGACACTCTACTTTGCTGGAGTTGCTCCGGGTGAGAGGCGGAGGGCTGGGGTTGGCTTTTTGTTAGCCCCGAGACTCTCTGCCTGTGTGTTGGGGTTTACCCCGGGGGACAAGAGGGTAGCTTCCTTGCGCCTTCGAGTCGGGGAACGGGTCCTGACTGTTGTTTGTGCTTATGGGCCAAATATCAGTTCAGAGTACCCACCCTTTTTGGAGTCCCTGGGACGAGTGCTAGATAGTGCTCCATCAGGGGACTCCATTGTCCTGCTGGGGGACTTCAACGCTCACGTGGGCAATGACAGCTTGACCTGGAGGGGTGTGATTGGGAGGAACGGCCCACCTAATCTGAACTCGAGCGGTGTTTTGTTATTGGACTTCTGTGCAAGCCGCAGTTTGGCCATAACGAACACCATGTTCGAACATAAGGATGCCCACCGGTACACTTGGTACCAGGGCAGCCTAGGTCACAGGTCGATGATAGATTTTGTAGTCGTATCATCTGACCTGCGGCCGTATGTTTTGGACACCCGAGTGAAGAGAGGGGCGGAGCTGTCAACTGATCACCACCTGGTGGTGAGTTGGATCAGATGGCAGGGGAAGATGCCGCGTAGACCTGGCAGACCCAAACGCATAGTGAGGGTCTGCTGGGAACGCCTGGCAGAAGAACCTGTCAAGACGGTCTTTACCTCCGGCAGAGCTTTGACCACGTCCCGAGAGCAGTGGGGGACATTGAGTCCGAGTGGGCCTTGTTCCACTCTGCGATTGTCGAGGCGGCTGTTGCTAGCTGTGGTCGTAAGGTGGCCGGTGCCAGTCGTGGTGGCAACCCCCGTACCCGCTGGTGGACACCAGAGGTTCGGGGAGCCGTCAGGCTGAAGAAGGAGGCCTACAGGGCGTGGCTGGTCTGTGGGTCTCCGGAGGCAGCAGACAGGTACCGGATAGCCAAGCGGGGTGCAGCAGTGGCAATTGCCGAGGCAAAATCTCGGGCGTGGGAGGAGTTTGGTGAGGCCATGGAGAAAGACTATCGATCGGCTCCAAAGAGGTTCTGACAAACTGTCCAGCGCCTCAGGAGAGGAAGGCAGCAACTCGCTCACACTGTTTACAGTGGGGATGGGGAGCTGCTGACGTCAACTGAGGCTATAGTCGGACGGTGGAAGGAATACTTTGAGGAGCTCCTCAATCCCACCAATACGCATTCCGAGGAGGAACCAGAGCTGGGAGGCCTGGGGATGGACTGTCCGATCTCGGGGGCAGAAGTTGCTGAGGTAGTCAAACAACTACACAGCGGCGGAGCCCCGGGGGCGGATGAGGTTCGTCCTGGGTATCTCAAGGCTATGGATGTTGTAGGGCTGTCATGGTTGACACGTCTCTACAACATTGCGTGGTCATCGGGGGCAGTTCCTAGGGAGTGGCAGACCGGGGTGGTGGTCCCCATCTTTAAGAAGGGTGACCTGAGGGTGTGTTCCAACTATAGGGGGATCACACTCCTCAGCCTCCCTGGAAAGGTCTACGCCAAGGTACTGGAGAGGAGGGTCCGATCGATAGTTGAATCTCAGATAGAGGAGGAGCAATGTGGTTTTCGTCCTGGCCGTGGAACTGTGGACCAGCTCTATACCCTTGCAAGGGTGATGGAGGGGGCATGGGAGTTTGCCCAAGCAATCCACATGTGCTTTGTGGATTTGGAGAAGGCTTATGACCGTGTCCCCAGGGGCATCCTGTGGGGGACGCTCCAGGAGTATGGGGTGGGTGGCTTTCTGTTAAGGGCCATTCAGTCCCTTTACCAGAGGAGCGTGAGTTTGGTCCGCATAGCCGGTAGTAAGTCGGACCTGTTCCCAGTGAGGGTTGGACTCCGCCAGGGCTGCCCTTTGTCACCGGTTCTGTTCATCACTTTTATGGACAGAATTTCTAGACGCAGCCGTGGTGTGGAGTGTGTCGAGTTTGGTCAATCAATCAATCAATCAAATTTTATTTCTAAAGCGCTTTTCAAATAAAGTGTTATTCAAAGTGCTTTACAAAATGACCCCAGATTCCCATAACAGGTTAAAAAACATTAACAAACATATGCAATCACACGCGCACACACACACAGACTCACACACACACACGAGTAAAAATTATATTAGGCTGAGTCCAGATGAGCCAAGTATGGTAACGCAAGGAAACGCCATCAGAGGAGCCGTCTGCCCCGGCAGCATCAGGTCTTCCACACTAAGTCAGGGCGCTCAGTGGAGGGGGAGCATAGACCCCCACCTATAGAGCGCCCAGGAAGCTACAGTCGACCACCGCTCCCGGGGCAGAGGGCCCCCACAGAGGAAACACTGGATTAAAATGAGTAAAAATATAATAAAAGAGCTAATATAAATGACAACAATTAGAAAATAAGTAATAAATAAAATCATAGACAGTAAAATAATAATTTAAATAATTAAACTGTGCTAAAATATAATCATATATAACATGCAAAGCAAGTAATAAAATATAATCATGTAAAACGAGAAATAAAACTGTAGTAAATATTTAGATAAAAGCTAACCTAAAAAGATGGGTCTTGAGTCTTGACTTAAAAACATGAACGTTCTCTGCGGCCCTGAGGTCCTCTGGCAGCTCGTTCCAGAGGCGAGGGCCATAACACTGGAAGGACGCCTCGCCGTGAGTGTGTGTCCTGACTTTAGGGATGACCAGGAGATGCCTGCCAGAGGAGCGCAGAGTCCGCGAGGGTTCATATTGTAAAAGCAGTTCTGATAGATAAGAAGGCCCAAGACCATTAAGACACTTAAAAACCATTAGAAGAACCTTAAAATTGATCCTGAAACATACGGGGAGCCAATGCAATGATTCTAAAACTGGTGTCATGTGCTCCCGCCTCCTGGTCTTCATCAGGACACGTGCTGCCGAATTTTGTAAAATTTGTAAGCCTGAGATGCTCTTTTTGGGAAGACCAGAAAGCAGGGCATTGCAGTAGTCTATCCTACTGGTGATAAAAGCATGCATCAACGTCTCCGTATTGGCCTGAGAGAGAATGGGGCGGACTCTGGCGATGTTCTTTAGATGATAAAAACCTATTTTTGTGATATTTTTAATGTGTGGGATAAAAGTCAGCTCAGAGTCAAAAATCACACCCAGGTTCTTCACTTGTTCAGATGGATTAAAAGACAGAGATTGTAATTTCGGTAAAAGCTTCTCTCTCTGGGCCTCAGGACCAATGACTAAAACTTCAGTTTTGTCCTGGTTGAGCTGGAGAAAGTTCTCTGCCATCCAGGATTCGATGTCTAAAATACAGTTAAAAAGTGCATCCATTGACTGAGAGTCATCCGGAGACACGGAGATGTACAACTGTGTATCATCAGCATAACTGTGAAAGTTGACCCTGTGTCTCCTGATGACACTGCCAAGAGGGAGCATATAAAGTTTAAAAAGCACTGGGCCTAAAATTAAACCCTGGGGCACACCACATGTAATCCCATGGAACCTAGAGGAACAGGTATCCAAACTCACCATGAAAGTCCTGTCTGTGAGGTAGGATGGTGGCAGGAGAATCTCGTCTCTGCTTTTTGCGGATGATGTGGTCCTCCTAGCTTCATCCAGCTCTGACCTTCAGCTCTTGCTGGGTAGGTTCGCGGCCGAATGTGAAGCGGCTGGGATGAGGATCAGCACCTCCAAATCTGAGACCATGGTTCTCGACCGGAAAAGGGTGGCTTGCCACCTCCGGGTCGGGGGAGAGGTCCTACCTCAAGTGGAGGAGTTTAAGTATCTCTGGGTCTTGTTCACGAGTGAGGGTAGGAGGGATCGGGAGATCGACAGGCGGATCGGTTCGGCGTCTGCAGTGATGCGGACGCTGAGCCGATCTGTCGTGGGGAAGAGGGAGCTGAGCCAGAAAGCCAGGCTCTCGATTTACCGGTCGATCTACGTCCCAATCCTCACCTATGGTCATGAGCTTTGGGTAATGACCGAAAGAACGAGATCGCGGATACAAGCGGCCGAAATGAGTTTCCTCCGTAGGGTGGCCGGGCTCAGCCTTAGAGATGGGGTGAGGAGCTCGGACATTCGGGAGGGACTCGGAGTAGAACCGCTGCTCCTCCGGATCGAAAGGAGCCAGTTGAGGTGGTTTGGGCATCTGGTCAGGATGCCTCCTGGACGCCTCCCCGGGGAGGTGTTTCGGGCATGTCCTGCCGGCAGAAGGCCCCCGGGTCGACCCAGGACACGTTGGAGAGGTTACATCTCCAATCTGGTCCGGGAACGCCTTGGGGTCCTGCCAGAGGAGCTGGTGGACAAGGCCGGGGAGAGGACGGCCTGGAGCTCCCTAGTTGGGATGCTGCCCCCGCGACCCGGACCCGGATAAGCGGAGGAAGACGACGACGACGAATAAACCCTCATGGTTCTTCTGCCTGCTTGGATTAGATAATCTGGTGTTTTACTAATCAGGAAAGTCTTTTTATCTTCATACTTGTCGTTTCTTCGTGGGTTCAAAGAAACCTTGTTGCTAGGTAAAATAACTTAAGGGTCATTTTACTGAATAACTGGAAATGAAATGTGTCCAGCTGTCATCTGAAGACCTCAAAAACAACTCCTTATAATTTACAGTGATTTATTTATTCATTTTTTTTACTTTATCAGGACCTCCTAATCTAATAATCTAAACCAGATTGGCTTGATTAGCCCTCCCGAACTTCCTCACTTATTCGTAGTTTCTTTATATATTTTATGTTTTTTCTGATCGCACTAAGATGCGTCGTAGTAATGCAGGCTTTAGTTCAGGCAAGCGTGGGATTATGTAATCCAGCGTTAAGCTGCTTTCTGAGGGCGCTGAAAGGCTCGTGGCAAAGCAAAGCCCATCTCCTTTGTCTGCAACAGATCTGTGTGACGGCTTTGTGCTGCACGGGACAGTGTTGTGTGTGTGTGTGTGTGTGTGTGGGGGGGGGGGGGGTCATAACAGACAGAAAGATGTATTTGTAACATCAGTTAATAACAATAATCTGCAGGATGATTAGGAGAAATGTCAAATCAGTGTTTAAATGGTAAAAAAAATATTTTTTTGTCATTAAACGGATGAAACGACCCGACTGATTAAAGCCATTGCTGTATTCTAGCGTGGCTGGTCTAGAGTTACTGTTCCCGCGCAGGTACGTGCAACGGTTTGGTCTCTGGAAGCATGTCTGTAGTTTTCACCTGCATGAGTCTGCAGAGCTTTTTCATCTGGACTGGTTCAGAGTAGGGCTGGGCGATATAGAAAAATAGGTATTAGTAATTATTGAAAAAAATATTTTTAAAATTGTAGAAAATTTATTTTGATTTTTGGTATTTTTATTTTTTCTCCTCTTCTCGCTGCGACGTCTTGCTGCCTCGTGCTCTGTTTTGGTTTGAGAGGGGAGAGCCTGGTGACCTAGCGTGCCCGAGTCTGGGGTTTTGATTGGTTAGGAGTAAGTAGTGAGTCTAGTATGCTGCTTCCTGATAGGTTAGAATGACAAAAGGAAACGTGTTTATCGAAGTTTTATCCATACATTTTTTTTTCAATTGCACCACATGTCTATCAGTAGATACATTAAACTAGTGAATTATCGTCCAGCCCTGGTTCAGAGTTAAGGATCATTAAAAAAGATGAATTGTGTAAAAACACAGAAATTATTACTGTTATTATCAAGCTTTTACTATCCGTGTGTTTTGTCTTCCATCAAGCGTCTAATGTCTTTCGTGTGTGTGTGTGTGTGTGTGTGTGTGTGTGTGTGTGTGTGTGTGTGTGTGTGTGTGTGTGTGTGTGTGTGTGTGCGTGTGCGTGCACTTGTCTTTATGGGTTTGTGTGGACCAACCCCTGACGGGAGACCAACATTGTGTGGACATTCACCATTTCACCATTGTGTGGACATTTACCCAGTCCACACAACCAAACTCCTAGAGGAAGCTTCCTTTGTCCCACCTAGAGTTAAACATAATTTTTGCACCATTCTGGCTATAGTGGAAGTCAGGGTCCACACAAACAACTCAGAAAACGTAGTCCACACAAACCCATAAAAACACGCGTGTGTGTGGACTGCTTTTATTTTATAAACACTCAAATTATTGAATCATTATTCCAATAATGTAGAAAAAATCTAAATCTTCCACCTTTTCCTTTGTTACAATCTGTGTGTGTGTGTGTGTGTGTGTGTGTGTGTGTGTGTGTGTGTGTGTGTGTGTGTGTGTGTGTGTGTGTGTGTGTGTGTGTGTGTGTGTGTGTGTGTGTGTGTGTGTTTTAACATTGTAACTAAACTCTTCTCCATTTCCCTCTCTGCCTCCAAAGATCCAACTCAATCGGGTAAGAGTCCGTTAGATCTAACCGAGTCCGAGCTCAAACGCAGCATTTTCTGATACAACAGACGTTTTCTGCTTTGAAAATTTTGTATTTTTTTTAAATAAAAATTTTCCCCAAAATCAAATCCTCGCTCTACTTGTTGATGTTGCTCTCGTGTGATCTTTGCTAATCCGTGGCTCCTCTCCCATCATGCTCTCTGGGAGCAGCTACTCTGTCAGACACTCTATGAGCATGCCTGCGATGAGGTAACAACACTGTTTTTGATGTTCCCTTTGACCCTGACTTAGCTGCTCTGCTTCCTCTTTAGTGTTAATAAATGGTTTCAGATTATCTGGAGAGCTGTTAAAATGCCACAAGGCTGTTGTTTTCAGCATTTTAAAGAGTTGAATTGTGTTTTTTACGACAGAAACTCTTCCAGCTTCAAGTCTTTTGAGGAGAAAGTTGAAAGCACAGTTTCCACGATCAAGGTGAGTTCTTGTTTTCTGCAGAAAGACGTCACTTTGTTTCTGTTTTAAAACCATCTTAAACGCACAGCAAATCCCACGTTGTAGTGATCGCATGCCTTCTGGTGCTTTGCATTTATTTCTTACTCCAGACTAAAGTTGGTGGTCCGGGGCCTGGAGGAAGCTTCGAAGACGTCCTCTCGTCTGCAGCGAACGCCAGCTCTCAGGACACGCCCACCAACAACCTGACGAACCGCCCAGAGGGGCCGTGTTAGAGGCGCACCCCTGGGCAGGACTGTCAATTTCAATCCCACGGCAGCCTGTTGTGTGATCTCCACATTCTGACTGAACTGGTGCATGATACTTTTATTTGATAACCTTTGTTAAAAGTCCCCCCACCCCACCCCCACCCCACACACACTTTCAGGTATTTCCCTTCAGTTTCTGCTTTTATTTTGAAAGCTCCAGACAGCTTAAGCAACACTAAACAGCCGATGAGCCGTTAATCTGGGGTTTTGGTGGAATCCAGTAAAGATGAATATTATCTGAGCTTCTTCTCCATTACGCCACAAACACTGAAGTCGAGCAGCTTGAAACTAAAACCGTCTGAAAGTCCAATCTCAGGTTTGTGTGGCGTCTGGGAGGAAACATGACAGCTGGGATTCCTTAGAACTGAGCAGAAAAAGACCCGTGTGGAGTAAAGAGTGCATTTATAACATTAATTTTGACCTATTTCCGTTAATCCCCCACATTGATTTATAAAAGGTTCCTGGTGCGGAGTCTAAGCTGCACTACACAACTTATAAATGTCGACATGAATCACGTTTTTGATTTATCACTAATTGTGTTTTGAAACTGGAAGAAATCAACTTTTCTAAATAGATCCTGAAGTTTTTCTTGTATAATTATAACACCTGTGTGACTTAGCCATCTAACCACTTCCTGTTGAATGTAATCTGTGTTTTATGGCCTTGTGTCTCACTTTAGACTTCCTTCCAGAGCAGATTTCCATTGTATTTATTAAACACCTTTTCAGTGCTGATGAAGGAACAGTTCATCAAGTCTTAAATACAGCAAAAAAAAAACTGAAGTCACGTGTTCCGTTTTTGGAAAATACAAATTTTATCTCATTTACAGAAGAATATTAAAGTCTTTTTTTTTATTCTTCTACAAAGTTTGCTTTTCTGCCACTTTCATAAACATTAAAACCGACGCATAAATAACTGTTCAAGCACAAACATCGACTGTGTGAGCCTGCTGGAAATCTGAGAAAATATGCAATGAAATTTTACACAAGAAAACTTAAAACTTCTGTAACTAAAAAGGTTTGTTTTGTTCTGCAGTTTGATGGGAAATTCACTCGTCTTAGAAGGAAATAAATGCAACGTTTTACAGTTTCCCCTTTTGTTATAATGAACTCTGATGTGGAACCTACCAGGTAATAAATGTAAATCACAAACACAAATGCATCTGAAATGTGCAATAAAGCTCGATGTAGAAAAACCGGAGGTGGAGGAGTGTTTTGTTTTGTAGAAACACAAAATCATCACAGAGAATATCAAATCTAACATTAAGCTCTGCAGGAGGCTGTGTCTGATATTCCATGTTGTTGTTCTTTTATAAAACACAGAAACGGTTTTGTTACCTGTTGTTGACGCTACGTTTCGCCGACGGCTGCCGGCTTCTTCAGGCTGACGCTGATGGTGGCGCGTCACTTCCTTCTCCATTTATCTGCGGGCAGCAGAGGACGCTGTCGCCCTCTACTGCCCGCTCTCCCCTCTCCGACGATGCAGTCCCATGCGCGGTCGGTCCAGCGTGTAAACTCCATCGTCCCTGTTCACGGTCCCACATCCACGTCTCCTTATCTCGATTGCTTCCTTGATCCATCTTTTGTATTTTTGTTGAAACGGAGAAGGAAGTGACGCGCCACCATCAGCGTCAGCCTGAAGAAGCCGGCAGCCGTCGCCGAAACTGTAGCGTCAACAACAGGTAACAAAACCGTTTCTGTGTTTTATTAAATAACGACAACATGGAATTAGAAATAACGCACAGCAAGAGCACACCTAAGCTGTGTCTGATATGTTGGGTTTCAGGTCCATCCGACAGCATTCAGATCCTGAAGCGTCGGTCTGCGATTCCTCTTGCTTCCCGAAGCCGTCGGCATTCACTGCGTCACTTCCTCTTTGTTCGTTTAAACAGTCGACCAACTGCAGCACGTCCCTGTGCTGAAAACGACCTGAAAAGTTGTCTGAAGTTACCCACAGGTAGCATAATTAAAGCACTAACAGAACAACTAGCTGGAGGAGACGCACCTTTGGTGGAGTCAAAGAACTCCTGCAGTCTTCCAGGAGTTCCTTCCAGCTCTTCGTACTCGTGAGCCTGCAGGATCATCTCCAGCAGGTCGAACTGTTTCACCAGCCTGGCTTCTGGACTGCTTTGATGTTCGTATTCCTGTGTGTGACACAAATTTGGCTCAACGTCCTTTTATTCCCATCTGAATGGATAAATAAAAGCAGCGCACCTCCCACAGAGCATATATTTCTTGTTTGAGGCCTTCTGGTAGAAGTCTTGTCAGATGCTCCATTGCTTCCTGAAAAAAACAAACATTTACAAACATTTAATTGATGTCCTTATTAATAAAACGTAGAGGTTGGATGCTGCAGCTTGTGTACCTTCTCTCTCCTGTGTTTCTCTTCTTTACTGACATTATCTGACGGAGCGATGTCTCCCACAATGCACTCTGCCATATCGTGGACGAGAGCCAGCTTTATGCACCTGGGGATAGACGTGTTGTGAGACATATCCTAGCAGGTAAAGAACTCTTCCCTTTGATTGGATTCCTACCCACCTGTCTTTATTTACTGAGGGATCGGTGATGGTCAGAGACATCATGGCCATGCGGTACATGTGGTCTGAAACACTCTCTGGGTTCTTCACCTTCCTGTACACCCAGCCGGTCCGTGGAACTCTCTGAAGGTCACATTAGAACAAGCATCAGCACTAAATCTAAACCGAGATCATTATGATTTTATGACTTTGTTTAATTTTGTTTTGATCTATGTGAAGCACTTTGTGACTCTATGTCTGTGATAAGTGCTATATTAATAAAATGCACTTGCTAAATATCTTATCAAATAATCACATATGACTATTAATTCTAGTAATTCGGCTAATCCCTGCACATAATCTGTGATAACTAGTTAAATGTCCTTATTTGATTATGCACAAATTGCTTTTTTAAAGCAAATCGTGCTTAATATTTACACAATGGTGTTTGTCTTAATAACTTTAAGGCATTTATTTAGAAAGCAATTTTGCTGAAATTCAATTAACTGAGCACTAAAATAACTAGCTTTGTAGAAAAACTTTAATAATTGAAATACGTAAGTTATTTCCCAGGCTTGTGGGTCGAACAAAGGTTTCTTAGTGAGATGCTTGTTTAGTTAAAAACAAAAATGTTACGAGTAGAATCGACAGAGTGAATTTTAGTAATAAAGGGACCAAAATTCTACAACCGTAGCCCAAGTTTAAGGAAAATTCTTACTTTGAGTTGTCCAATAAGTTTCATAAACCGCAGCATGTTTTTCATGCCGGCTGATGTATCCACGGTGGCCGCCATATTTGCTTGTTGACCCGGATGTGAAGCAGCATAAACAACGCCATGAAAAATAAAAACTATTTTAATAATCTGTTTTGTCCCTCAATTTAATTTAAATTTACAGCAATTTCTGTGTTTTATGCTTTTAAAAATATAAGAGACGTTTGAAAATATTTTATATTATTCTCATTTTGGCCTAAATAAACAAATCAGAAACGGTAGGTGGCGCCAGCAGGACAAAACCAACCCATGAAGAAGAAAATAACCCCGGATGTTAGAGGAGCGGGAGATTAAACAATACAAACAACACCGTTAAGACTTTTTAGCGTTTGCTTCATTCTGAACAACAGCCGAAATGTTGAAAAAGCCACCGAAATTGCAACATACCATTAAATCGAAAGCGAAAGGACGCATAAAGATGAGGCCCGCGTCGATAGCGATGGTAGGCGGACACGCGTGTTAATTGTTCTAATTTGTGCACCTTTAGCGTTAGCTTTGCGTCGCCATTCTCTCTGTGGCAGAAATATGGTTGAAGTTAATTTGTTTTCTTGATAGGCTGAACTTTTGACACTGGTGTTCCTGAGCAGCCTGGCTGAAGAGGCAGCGGCCAAAGCGTTTGAGGAGAAATCTTCCACGATAAAAGCTCATCATGTTAAAGCGGTGTCTAAGGTAACAGACCACATCCACTGTAACAATAAATGCCCTTTTAACGCGACAAATATTTCTTAGATAGTCTCAACTTTAAAGAAACATTTTTACTGGACGTGGATTAGAAATTGCAGACTGGTGGTAAGCCATTAGTAGAAACAAGTTACATGGAAATAACAGTAATACTCGTAAAACACATAAAATAAAACCACCTGATATTTGTGTGCATTTCTAATGAGGTAATCTTATTAAATGTAAAGTAAAATAGGCTTTGTACTGACATTTGATTGTCTGAGTCGCTTTTGTGGAACCAGAATCACAAAGCTTAGATTGTGGCTAAAAATGTTGGAACCAGGTGACTCATCAGTCTTATTTCTCACCAGGTGTTTTGACCTGGACATAAGGAGACAGCTGTTTTAATGGGGCTGTCTTCCGTTTCTTCAGCTACACATGCAGATTTTTCTGTAAACAACAGTCGCAATGAAAATTTATTTATTATGAAGTTAGCAATAAAAGTCCTAGCTGGTGTTTTTCTTTCTCCCATATATTTCCATACAGCAATCTTAAGCTTCCTTTCTTTACTCTAATTACAACGACTTTTGTTGTTTCCAAGCTATGTAACATATAGCGGGGTCTGATATCTCATGTAAAGTTTTCACAACGATCAGATGTTTTGTGTTAATTTTACTTATTTAAAATGAGCTAACAAAAAGAACCGTGCTATGCAGCTAACAACAGAAACACGTCATGATGTTAAACTGTACTGTACTTGTGTACTTTCTGCAGCAAGTAGCTCAGGAGGTAGAGCGGGTTGTCCAGTAATCAGAAAGTTGCAGGTTCGATCCTGCTGGTGTGTCCTTGGGCAAGACACTCAACCCGCCTTTACTGCTGGTGGCGGTCGAAGGGACCGGTGGCGCCAGTGCTCGGCAGCCTCGCCTCTGTCAGTGTGCCCCAGGGCAGCTGTGGCTACATCGTAGCTCATCCTCACCAGTGTGTGAATGGATGAATGACTGATTGTGTTGCGAAGTGCCTGAGGTGCTGTAGAACCCTAAACCCTGCTTGGGGATCATCAGATTATGAGAACTCTTACAGCAGCTTTGTAATGTTTAGTCATCCGAGCATGTATTAAGGTTTTATCAGCTGTGAGTTAGTTGTACCTAATGAGTAGTGTTGGAGCCATTTTTATTTTTATTATTTATAATTTAGTCAAAAATGTTGTTTTTGAGTTGAAGTCCCATTAGTTCATCACACACTGGTGAAATTCATCTCCACATTTCGCACATTCCCTTAGGACGCAGTGAGCTGCAGCAGCATTTTTTACACAAATATAAGGACTGGTTAGGGACTGGCATTTTTTTTTTTTTACTTTATTGTTTTGTTTTCTTTTTTGGAGACATGAGGGGAAAATTTGGGGGGTTTTTGGACATCAGACTTCTTTTTCCTGTGGACAAAATTTTGCCACAGTGCAGTAGTGGCTTGGGGAACCTCCAGCTGAACCTGGCTCAGTAAGAGCTGCCGTCCGTCGTGATTTATCAATGTTTACTTACTTACTTTATTCAAATGCAGCCATTACAGTGAAAATTTGGAAGTGCATATTTGATTCTAGACTACTTATAGGATTTTATTATTTTCTGTCTTTGTAGAAAGTTCTGAAAAAGGCACGAGGATGAAGACAACCAGGACCATTGCTCAAATTGCAGTTTTTATTCCATTTCAGTTTTTTCCTCTACATTTATACATTTTTTACTGGTTTTAGTTCATTTCTTTGAAACAGTCTGTACCTGTGTTTTTTTTTATTTCTATTAAACCTCTGAAATCTTTCCACTGTCTTTTATTTTGAAAATCTCAGCTTCGCTGCTTTAATGAACCCACAACAAATCCTTCTCTAATCAAAACAACCTGTTCAAATAGTTGTAAAAGGTAAAAATACAGATTTATTTATTTATTAAATGGGAATTGTTTAGTGAAGTCTGAGCTATTTGTGGACTTATGGTAAATGGCCTGTATTTCATATAGCACCTTCTAGAGTCCTGGAACCCCCCAAGGCGCTTTACAACACAACCAGTCATTCACGCATTCACACACACATTCACACACCGGTGGGGATGAGCTACAATGTAGCCACAGCTGCCCTGGGGCGCACTGACAGAGGCGAGGCTGCCGTACACTGGCACCGCCGGTCCCTCCGACCACCACCAGCAGGCAACGTGGGTTAAGTGTCTTGCCCAAGGACACAGCGACAGACTGAGCGGGGCTCGAACCTGCAACCTTCCGATTACGAGGCGTCGTCCACTCATCAGTCATGCTTCTCTCTGCCACAGCAGAACATTCCTTATCACCATACCTGGAGACAGGTACCGAAGGGGCGACGGTGGCACAGGAGTTAAGTGCTCGCCCCGTAATCGGAAGGTTGCAGGTTCGAGCCCCGCTCAGTCTGTCATTTTGTCCTTGGGCAAGGCACTTAACCCACGTTGCCTGCTGGTGGTGGTCGGAGGGACCGGTGGCGCCAGTGTACGGCAGCCTCGCCTCTGTCGGTGCGCCCCAGGGCAGCTGTGGCTACATCGTAGCTCATCACCATCAGTGTGTGAATGTGTGTGTGAATGACTGATTGTGTTGTAAAGCGCCTTGGGGGGTTCCAGGACTCTAGAGGGAGCTATATCAAATACAGGCCATTTAACATTTACATTTCTGTCCAAAACAAGTCGATTTTTTGTTTTTGTTTTATTTTTCTGTTTTACTGCAAATCTGTGATATTCCATCATGGAATCAGTTTTTGTGCTTTTATTTGAGTCTCTTGTTTAACTAGAGCATAGATTTGAGTAAACTGAGTAAGTTGAGGTCTAGTTTGAGTGTTTCTGAGAGGAGAGCGATAACACATCTCCTATCCATCTGGTTTATATCGCCTCCAAAATCCCACTTCACTTTTCCTCAACCCTCTTCTGCTTTTTTTGTCGTTCCCGTTTGTCTCTTATTCCTTCCTGGCCGTTGAAGCATCCTTCGCCTGGTCTAGAATCTGATCTGGCACTCCGGTGAGCCTCGCCTCGTCAGGTTTATGTTCCCCGTCGGATTTAAGAAGGTGGGGGTTCGGGAGCCTTCCACACTTCTCCGTCTGCGATTCACATATTTTAGTAACGGAGTCTCCAAGTATCTGATAACACATCTGCGTGCGTTTTATCTCCTGCCTTCTGCAGCGGGGTGAAGCGTCGGCGGAGGGAAACGTTTTCACGCCCCCTCTGCGCGCCTCAGACGCCGGCTGCAAATTTACTACGCAGGTTGATGGATGGTGCTGCTCCGCTGCAGTTGGCCGGACTTCCAGGGGCTCCACTTTGGTGTTATTTTATTATCTCCCCCTCAAGGTTTGCTCTTGTTCTTGAGGGACTTCTGACTCCTCCGTGTACGTGCGTGCTGCTTACACTTGTAGATTCCACCCTGAAAACCGTCCAGCTCCTCCGTTCCGATGCGTCCCTCTTAAATCAAATCCTCCCCGAGGTAAATCTGCTCCAGAGCTGAAGTCTCCTGCTTGTTCCTCCGGAGAAGCTAAGAAGAACAACATTTCTCTACGCTTCATAACAAAGAACACATGTGCTCCGGGATGTAAAAATGTGCTTTTATGCAGCATCTTATCAGTGTAAAGTCGATCTGACAGGGCCTAAATACCTGAACATGCTTTATAACCACATTATAGCCAAACAGATGATGCTGTGAGGGCCGACGGAAGAGAACAAAGCATTCTGAGAGGGCCTCCGCATGACGACAGCATGTGAGTCTGTTTTGAGAAAATGGGACCAGAGAGTTCCTGAAACAAGCGATAAGCCACACCGGGATGCCAAACAACAAACCCTGGAGGACAGAATCCTCGGCTGACTTCCAGCAGGCTCTTGTGGGAATTTTAGGTTTGTTTCCAGCAGCTCCGCCGCTCAGATGTAGATTTCTGGTCGGACCGTAGTCAAATCATTCGGTAGATTTGGGTTTTCTTTTCCCGAACCCAAACACAAGACGGGAGGTCTTTGAAATGATAATTCATTTGATCCAGATGAAATTTGACTTGTTTGTTGGCTGAATCTTAATTTTTGTTCCAGTCAGCACGAAAATGCTTTTTTCTGCTTCGTTTATTAAACCTAAATTATGATGAACTTTTAGATTTTTATGAGATTCTTTAAGAAATGAGCCAGGATCAGAATAACAAAATAAAACTTTTCCAGATGTGTCTAAAGTTTTACATTGTCAGCTTCGGGATTAGATTTTATAACTTTATTGTGTCCGTGTCAGCTGAAAAATCCCAGATTAAACCACAACGCTGTCGTTTTTGACCTGGTTAGGGTTGTCTTGGTTAATCTCAGATTTACGGACAATTCGGATATTCTGTAGGATTATTTTGTAAACATATTTAGTAAATATTACCATCAGTTATCTAACCCACTCTGAGCAACCTCAGTTTAGAGAAATAGAGATCAGCTCTGATTCAGTGCATCTGAAGACTATGCTAATCCAGCTGAATTATTAGGAAGATCTAGCAGCTAATCTACTACAAAGAACCACATAGTCCATGTAAACAACCATATTTATGCTTGTGTAAATATTCATGAAGTAAAACGCTATGAAACTTTTGGGATTAGGGCAGATTGGAACTGGTCCAACTCGGTTTTGTCAGAGCTCATCACCGGAGCTTCAATTCTTGGATTAGAATAATGGAAGTTTTTGCTTCTTAAATAGAGATGATGTCTAATTTTCATCCATTTTTGTTAACATTTGTGTTCTCTGTGACAGAATCTTTAGAAAAACCAAAGACGTGAACATATCTGGTACGTGTGAGGGATTGGAGTAAATATTTCCATCAGTTAGCTCGTTATTTAGGAAAATCGGGAATATCCGTGTCAGCTTTATAGGAAGAGGCCGTGTGGATACGATGCTGGATCAGAAGGAGGGTTTGGAAGGAGGGTGGGAGCGTAAAAAAAATCTGAGCGGACCCAAACTTTGCATTGGATCGAGGCTGCCGCTATCATATGATGTTCCTGCTCTGTTTGCGTTCCCCATGGCGCTCAAGTGATCTCCTGGAATGCTCCTGGGATTTTTTCCTCAAGAAAACATCACCTCGCTCCGCTGCTGGAATCTTTACATGAGTCCGTTTGAATGTGAGGCGCCGCAGCCGCTCTTTGAAATGTATATTATGGGATTTGGAGTGTGAAGCAGGGAGGGGGAGTGTGTTGTCTGGATGAACGCGGCTCTGAAGGTGAAGGAAAATGCGGATGCGGTCGCTAATTTGGATTCTGCACCTAATGAACCTTTCAAGCTGCCAAGGTGGCACGGGTGCTCTGAGATGGAAACGTAAGTGTCCTCCACATTTACAGCTACTCCTGAAATGTGATTTATCTTTGTTTTTAAGGACGGAGCAGACGGGGAGTACATATGGAGACAATAAGAGCACAGTTCAGCTTACAGGGAACAATGTGGTCATAGATTTCCACTGGATTTACCCACTTGCACTCAGGAATTTTATAGCCGAGATCCCAGTTTGTGAGACCAAACTTTGCGTGGAGCTGCAGAGTAGTTTACACCAGCAGTGTGTTGGCAGCACTGCTCCCTCGCAGCAAGAGGGGTTGCAGGTTCAACACCCAGCTGCAGCCGTTCTCCCACGCACGTGTGTGTTTTCTCCAGCTGCTCCCGTTTCTTCCCGCAGACCAAAAACATGCGTGTCCGCTTAATTGGAGATTGAATTGATTGTGTGAGTATTTGTTTGACTCTACGTGTCCCTATGATGGACTGGAGACCTGTCCAAGGTGTCTCCCACCTTTAGTGGCCGCTGCAGATTGACTCCAGCTACTCGGGAAGAAGCGGTTTAGGAAAATAAATGAAAAAAATAGATAAACATAGACATTTGTATTTGCGTAGTCTTCGTTTTTTTTTTAATGTTTTTAAACCAAGACCCCTTCATGCACAGAGATGAATAAATGTGAGACCCTTGGTTTTTAGGAAGCTCCTCTGTGAGCAGCGACTGTCAGGCAGGATGTGCAACCTGCTCTGCTCTGAACGGCTGCCTGTCCTGCAAACCTCGCTTCTTCTTCCACCTGGAGCTGGACGGGATCCGGCAGAGGGGGACGTGTCTGTCGTCATGTCCTCGAGGTTACTTCGGCGCGCGCTCGCCGCTCATCAGCACCTGTACCAGTATGTAGATAAAAGCTTTTAAATACGGTGCAAAATTCTGTGAAAAAGCATTTCTTGTGTTTGTTTTGTTTTTATTTTGCTGCTTGTCCCGTTTAAATGTTTCAGATCATCAAACAAGTTTTCCTGTCAGACAACGATAACCTGAGTAAATACAGGGTATCCGTGGATCCTTAAAAAGTCTTAAATTAGCTTTTCCAAATTTAAGGCCCTAAAAATCCTTAAAAATGACAAATAATCCTTAAATACAGTTTCCAAAGGTCTTAAATTACCAAAGACCCAATAAACAAGATTATTTTATTTCTATAACATTTTTGTGATTTTCTAGTTGGTGTTCAGCTTTTTTTGGTGTACGATGTTGCCGTAAGCGGAACCGTACACATTCAGTCGGTTGTGAAAGGGGGCTACTTTTAGATGAGCACATTAGCTGGTTAAGCTAGCGGGAGCTTGCGCCATGGGGAAGTGGAAGTTTAATCAACACATTCTCACACCCAAGTCGTCAAAATATGACGCATATGACCAAGCCTCAATATATGACGATTCGGGATGCCCCAGCGCGTCAGGAGACGACGATCAGGGACAAACTGGTGACGGGAGCGTCCCAGAGCGTCGGTATCCGACGCTGGTGCTGAGACGGACATTAGAACTACTTAACCTTCCCCTCACCCCAATCCTAACCTTAAGGTCACAGTTTATGGACCTTCAGGTTAGGATTGGGGTGAGGGGAAGGTTAAATAGTCGAATAATGCCCGTGTGACCGCGCGCGTCAAACAGTGACACCAGCGGAGCCACGTGTCCCAGAGTGTCCCTGATCTTCGTCTCCTGACGCGCTTGGGCGTCCCGAATCATCATGAGGCTTGGTCACACGCGTCATATTTTGACGCCTTGGGTGTGAGAATGTGTTGGTTTAATGGTAACTGGATGGCTAATCCCACGTTCGCGACGTGGTTAGCACCGGTTCCTGGAAATTATAGCTTAAACTTAATTTTAAAAATGGCTTAAATTTGGTCAAAGTGGCCTTAAAAAGGTCTTAAAAAGTCTTAAATTTGGCTCCCTTAAACCTGCAGATACCCTGAAATACAAACGTGGTTTAGAGAAATGATCCAAACCAACCTGGCCCTGTATGAAAACCAAATATTTGTCCCCTTTGATCAATCTTGATGATTTATAATTGAACCCATTTTTGCAAAGGTGAGTTCAGTTCCACCGGCCACTTCCTGCCCCAGAGGATAAAAAGAAATAATAATAAGAAGAAAATAACATTTCTATAGCGCCTCTCAAGATAAAAATCATGAGGCGCTTCACAAAAACAAAAAAAGTAAAAATATAAAAAGCATATAGAAAATGTTTAAAAATATATTTAAAATGAGCAATAATAGGCACTCCTGCCTCTTCTAGAGCCTGTCTGACAACATGTAGCTAAAAGGTCTCAAAAAACAACACATCATGTTCCGTTCTAAAGAAAAGCAAATAAAAAAAACAGCATTACTTAAGGTCAGAGTTCACGATTTACTAATGAGAAAGAGACAAGGAGGGCAAGAATAGCGCCTATTGGAGAGTTCCTAAAATCAGCTGACTCCATGGATGATCACCTGGACCAGGGGTAAGCAACTCTGGTCCCAGAGAGCCACCGTCCCGCATGTTTTAGAGGTTTCTCTGCTTCAGCACCTGATTTTAATCAGCATGTGATTAACAGGATGTGGATGGGGATCGGCATTTTCTTTGTCTTGCTCTAATAAAAATACTTCTCAGAGTGCCTCGGATCACCTGTTTTTCTTCCCCGTACACATCCTACGATTAATCGCATCCTGAAGAGCACCTGAAATTTGCATATATATAAATTAGTTTTTTACAAACCCCACAGATGTGCTCACTTCCACCTGTATGTGATTAACAGGCTTCTGCAGAGCTGCTGAACAGGTGAATCACCGGTGTCGAAGCAGGTAACCTAACTATAACACGCCGGTCCTTAAGAACCGCCAGTTCTTTAGGACCCGGGTTGCCCTACCCTTGGCCTAAACGTTTAGAAGAGTATTCTGTAGGCTGATGAGACAAAAGTGGGATTTTCTGGGAGGTGTGTGTCCTGTTCCATCAGATATTGATCATTTCAGAGGAGAACATAAACACGCCAGCAGTGAAGCACGGTGGCAGTAGTGTGATGGTCGGGGGCTGCTTTGCTGCTTCTGCGCCTGAGCCATTTGTTGTAATTGATGGAACCACGAATTCTATAAAAAAAATCCTGAAGGAAAATCTGACCTTAAATAAGAAATTATGCATGTTTTATTTATTTATTTATTTTTGAAATCCATAAAAATGATAGTCTAACCCAGTACTGTAATGTAATGTAGGCCGGGTTCACCAACCTGGTGCCTGCGGGCACCATGGCGCCCCCCAGGAACAATATAAGCTGCCCACTGGCCTTTTCTCTAAATAGCACAAGTCTACAAACAAAATACGCCTCTGCTGCCATATTTTTAACCACAAATGCGTTAATATAGATTTAAAAACTACAATATTCTTTAAAAACAATAAATTGTGTTCATTATACATGAAGAGTAGTCAAACTGACCTATTTGAGTTTAAAGGTCAGTATTGCATCAACCTGGTAGTCCTTTTTATTTGCGAGGATTTGAAGATAAGATAACCTTTATTAGTCTCACAAGTGGGAAATTTGTTTAGTTTACAGCAAAGTAAAAGTAAAAGTTATGCAGCAGAGGGAGAAAACACTAAAATACAATAAGTTTGATCGTAATGAGATAAAATAAACTCAATACAATAGATAAGTTATACCTTAAGAATGGGGTAAAAAATAATAACCATACTATATACAGCTTAGAAATGCAGAGTACACTTCATCCAACAGATTTGTTGTAGAGTCTGACAGCAGTGGGGAGGAAAGACCTCCAGAATCTCTCTGTCCCACACCTTGGGTGCCGCAGTCTCCCACTAAAGGAGCTGCTCATAGCTGTCAGTCACCTGCATGGGATGGGAGATATTATCCAACATGGATGACAGTTTAGCTGTCATTCTCCTGCCACTCACCACCTCCACAGGGTCCAGGGGGCATCCTAGAACAGAACTGGCCCTGCGGATCAGTCTGTTCAGCCTCTTCCTATCCCCCGCAGAGATGCTGCTGCCCCAGCAGACCACACCATAAAAGATGGCCGAGGCCACCACAGAGTCATAAAAGGTCTTCAGGAGAGGGCCCACAACTCCAAATGACCTCGGTCTCCGTAGTAGGTGCAGCCTACTCTGCCTTTTTCTGTACAGGGCATCTGAATTATGAGTCCTGTCCAGTTTATTGTTCAGATGGACCCCAAGGTACCTGTAACTGTCCACAGTCTCAATGTCCATGCCCTGTATGCTCAGTGGTTGAAGCGAGGAATGCTTATGCCTACGAAAGTCTACCACCAGCTCCTTAGTTTTGCTGGCATTAATCATTGAACACTTTATATATAAAATATCTTCCTTTTCTGGCATGAATTGCTTTATTTATCACCAAAGTTAACGAGTGATGTGAAATAAGTGCACGATCCCCGGCAGCAATAGATTGTGAGAAAACGGCTAAATGCGTTGTGGCCACTCTGTGCTGACTAAGGTTCCTTCCCATTGGCCTGCAGAGTGCAAGGCAGACTGTGCCTCCTGCTTCAGCGAAAACTTCTGCACTCGTTGTCATCCGGGCCGTTTCCTGCTCCGAGGCAAGTGCGAAAGCAGCTGTCCAAACGGGCTGACGGCAAACACGGCGCTGAGAGAATGCACGGGTAAGATGCTAGGCCACAGCAGCAGCGTAACGGATTCACGGAGATGATTTTCTACTGTTTTCTTCCCGTGTGTCAGAGTGTCCTGCAGGCTGTGAGCAGTGTGTGAGGAGGAACATGTGCACAAGGTGCAGGGCAGACTTATACCACCTCCATGGCCAGTGCCATCACACCTGCCCCAACAACTTTGAGCCGTATGTGCAGCTGATGCAGTGCGTCCCTCGGAGTGAGAAAAGCTTCCTCTTTGACGTATTTTTTTTCTTCAACCAGTATTTTCTTCCCTCATTGTTGACCGTCTCCTCAAGTTCACTGTCAGGTTGGACAATGGACAAGTTGGGGTCCTTGTGTTCGGAAAAGGAGCACGGCTGTTCACAGGAGGGGGGAGGAAGCCCGCACTAGACGAGTCCTCCGTACCCCGAGCGTCTTTGGTGACCCCTGTCCTCGTCTGTCAGAGATCAGGAAGTGTGGAAACACAAAGAGACAGAGAACTAGGTTGTCGTGAACGTTGGCCCTTTTCTTGCACAAAAGTATCGTCGAGCTATTTTTAAAACGTGTGTCAGCCTGTCGGTTTTCATTGAGTTTTGCAGCTAATCTAACAGATTATCTTATGCAACCAGTCAAGGATGTTTAAGTTCGCTTTTTTCTGCAAAGTTTGGCCTCATCTGAATCTAAAGTGTTACAACGGCTTTCATTGTTTTTATTTTTAAATCATTTATTTTGTTCATTTTATATCTCACTGCAATGTTTGAGGTGTTCAAATGCAAACTTTTGATTTATCACAGTTAGATAAATCTCAAACCCTTATAATTTGCCACTTGTCTTTACAAATAATATTTTTAAGATTTATGTTTCTAGCTAAAAGTAGCAAATTGTCCCGCTACAAGATGTTTGCTTGAAGATGTTTACAATCTATACATTTGTAAATCTGTAAATCCTTTTTGAACGCACTTCTATTAGGTTTGCTCTGGGAAAGGGATCCAATTTCTTATACTTTTAATCAAGTCGGTTTGTTGTGATTATTTGTGATAAAATAATGTGAATAAAACTAACAAGATCACGAACATGACTGTTTTTTTTTTCTTGGCTGACCCGAATAACACAATTTTTAAATTAAACAACTATATTTAGACCATAAGGTGGTGCTTTGTGCGCAGGCGCAGCAGAACCATATATGCGTTGGTATGGGCTCAATGCAGCAACACTGAGGTCATTCCTGGGTTTATATGTCGCTCCAAGCGTTCAAATAACATCCCAACCGGGTCATTTCGTAGGATTTAATTCGTAATAACCCAAATGACCACATACATATAAATATATCCGTTTGAACGTCAGCAGAGGACGCTTTAAGAGGCTTCATCCCAGGTGAGTAAAAAGCTAAATAGCTACGTGCTAGCACACCGATAGCTAACAGGCTAACTAAATGATACCAGGTCTGCGATTTTCACGTTGGCAAGGGTATTGTTTGTATCGGCGAACTCTATATGGTTGCGTTATTTATCAAAACAAATGAAAATATCACGACCGTAAATATTTTTCAAATACGTAAGCTAAACCAAAACTCGCTAGTTAGCTAACGTTAGCATACCTCCAAGCTAGGCTAGATAGATGAGTCAGTTCTGTCAATAGCCTTTATGTACCATCAGTTTTGATAAGTTAAAGACAAATTACAAATAAGTTGGTTATATCACTATAAATAAGCCCTCTCCATTAAAGTAAAATAGATTTTACAAATGGATTGACCATTTCTAGACCGTGTCCGAGGCCGTTACCAGAAGTGTAAACATACAATGTGAGGAGAGTAACGCATCTTAAACTGCGGACTTCCTAAACTTGTATATCCCCCCCCCCCCCCCCCCATTGTATTATTTATTTCGGTTTGTCAAAATCGTAAATTGGCATTGATCATTTTTCTGTGTGGTTAGTTTGTCTGCAGACCCGGATTAAAGCTGCGTTAGACACTTCTGAAGTTTTTGAATGCCCAGTCATCAGAAATGTACGGTTATCTAAAACACGTGATCCATGTTTTCATTCCGTCATGTACTCTGCTTTTTGTCGACTTTCATTTAAAACTTTACCCAGGCCCACAAACCTAAACTTAATAATAATTATTGTTGCTGTTATTAATAGCAGCTTACTCACTTTTACTTAGTTTGTCAGGGAGAAAGGAGGAGGACAAACCTACGGGACACACAAAACGAGTAAGCCACAACAAATGAACATACACACCTGAACCATGACGGAATTTGACTCTCCATGCTGTAAATATGAGCAGGTTTACCGTACATGTTCATGACTTTACGGTAGGGCTGACATTTCTAACCGGATTTGATGCAACAGTTCTGTTTCTTTGCAGCATGGCAGGTTTTGGAGAAGTGGACTTTCCAGTGAATGCTCCCTCCAAGCTGAAAGAGGAAGCAGGAGAAGGCTCCACCACTACCTCCACCCCAGAATGTGCCATCTGCCTGCAGAGCTGCGTCCATCCCGTTTGCCTGCCCTGCTCCCACGTCTTCTGCTTCCTGTGTGTGAAAGGAGCCTCCTGGCACAGCAAGCGCTGTGCTCTCTGCCGACAGGAAATCCCTGAGGACTTCCTGGAGCGACCCGTTCTGCTTTCTCCAGAAGAACTTAAAGCTGCAGCAGCGGGACTGAGCCAAAGTGGGACAGAGTCTCATGGAGACTACGCTTGGTACTACGAAGGACGCAATGGCTGGTGGCAGTATGATGAGAGGACCAGTAGAGAACTGGAGGATGCCTTTGTGAAAGGCAGGAAGAGCACAGAGATGCTAATCGCAGGGTTTCTTTATGTGGCAGACTTGGATAACATGGTGCAGTATCGCAGGAATGAGCATGGCCGCAGGCGCAAGATAAAGAGGGACGGTGTGGACATCCCTAAGAAAGGTGTGGCTGGGTTGAGGTTAGAGCCTGAACCTGTTCCCACACCCGCTGTAGCAGCTGCTGCGCCAGAGCGGGTAAGCTCAGCTGATGGTTCAGACTCCTCAGGTCAGTCTCAGTCCTCATCATTCGGGATCATGGTGTCTGTTCCCCCCGTCAGACCTCAAACACTCCTTGGTCGTCATCTCAACAGTCCTCTCACTCCGTCACCTTCTACCCTGGAACAGTCTTTATCTCAGCTTTTAATCAGCCAGCCAGAGGAGGAGGAGGAGGTCGACGGAGAGGATGAGCTGCAGGTGTACGAGTCTGCATCTGGAAGCAGTGAGAGCGAAGAAGAGGAGTCTGACCAAAGAAGAGGAGAATCAACACAAACTAGACTCAGACAAAGGCCACTCAGAGACAATCAGCCAACCAGGATTCCACCGAGAGGCCAACCTTCCAGCTCTGCTCAGGGTCTTCGCTCTCGCAGTCCTGATGGACAGTGTACTGTGACAGAGGTCTAACGGGACTTCTGGGGCTTTCATCAGTTCAGCAAAAAAGTTTAAACACCGGTTATGCATTTAAAGGCCCCGTGAAAGGAGTGATACTTGTGTGTTGTGACATTTATCTACTCTGATGTGCCAAATGCTTTTTTTTTTAATGTAACACCAGAATCAAAGATTTTAGCTCAACGTACAGATAGATCAAAAGGTTGTGACTTTTCTTTGGTTTCTGCTCTTCTAACGTGGATGTCTGGGATGTTCAGAAGTAAACTCTCACCTTTGCTGTCCTCCCAACTGAGTTTGTTTTTCATTTAGATCAGAATAACATAAAATGACAGCGCTGAAGTGATTCAAGGACTTGAACGTGGCTGTTTTTCCTCGCAAGACAAAACAAGTTGAGCCAGAAACATGTTTGACAATGAGGTTATTTATCTTTCTGCTTAAGTTCGGTGCAATCTGATTACAGACACTAAAAAATATCGTATAAACGTGTAAGCGAACAGCTGGGTTAATAACGCTTAAAGGGGCAGTATGTCATTTTTGGCAACGGTTCTCTTAAGTTTAGCCCTCTATGTAGTCCATTTAATTTTTTGTACCCACCTTTTATTTTCTGTTTAATTTTTCATAAATCATAAAGTTATCTAAAAATCTCAACAAAAGCAGCATTGTTCATGGCTCTATAAATGAGTGAGGCAGCAACAGATCTTGTGCTTTAAAGGCTTAAATTCATGACTTCACTATGAGTCGGTAAGAATGTAAATAACTGCTTTAAAAGGATTTATTGATTTTCTCATTAACACTTTCATTTGTCATCTTTAACCTCCTTTTTGATCAAAGGAGAAAAATCCTGAATGTAGCACCTTAAACTGAGAAGGTAAGTTGCTGATTAATATTATTTAAGGCAAATCAGAATGTATTTAGAATAAACTGGTGTGTATTTATGCGTACAAGAGCCGAGGGACCTTGTTTCCCCCCTTTAGCGTACTAGCCTCGTTTTAATCATGAAAACGTTTGTGCTGTTGTGAACAACGCTGGGTACTGAAAGCTACTGGCAGATCCACTGGAAAGTATTTGTTTATATGTGCAGGGAGATTTGGACTTCTATATTTTGAAAGAGTACTCTTCACGGGACCACTATCAAAGCAGCGGCATTGACATGGACTTGGATGAGCCCCGGTTGTTCTGTTCCCTTTTGTTCTCCATCTGCTATCGTTTTTACTGTCACTTTTTGTAGTTTTTCTTTTCTTTATTGGGAATAACGTTTTTTCTTTTGTGGTGTTGAGCTATTAGTCTTATCAATGATTAAAAATTACATGGTTATTATTCTCTAATTTGAGGGAAGATGGTGCTTTTTTATGAAGTGTCCTGAATCAAGTGAAAGGGCAGTGTACACTAAATACTGTTTCTTTCAATTTACTCAAGAAAATTAAGTCAACATTTTCCACACAAATTTGGTAAGTTTGATCAACTCACTAGTATTTTGAATTGGGAAAACGTAATTATTTTTCTACACTAAAACCTTTCATCTGTTATTTTTTTAACATAAACAAAATAATTGGAACCTGCATCATTAAAAGTTGTATTTAAAATGAAAATTAAAAGTATGCCTAGTCACCTATTCAATATTTAAACTTTCTTCTGAACCAACATTTTTTTTTATTACTCCTTGAACCGTCCCCTTATCGTGGTGGAGGAGTTAGAGTGCCCTAATGATCCTAGGAGCTTTGTTGTCTGGGGCACTTTGTGCCCCTGGTAGGGTCTCCCATGACAAATTGGTCCTAGGTGAAGGGTGAGAAGAACAGTTCAGAGGATCTTTCATGGATTTAAAATCAAAGAGTCAGAGTACCCAGCCCGGATGGTTACCGGGGTCCCACCCTGGAGCCAGGCCTGGGGTTGGGGCGTGTGAGCGAGCGCCTAGTGGCCGGGCTTTTGCCCATGGGGCCGGGCCCAGCCCGAACCAGATACATGGGCTCATCCAACTGTGGACCCACCACCTGCTTGAGGAACATGAAGGGTCCGGTGCAGTGTGGATCGGGTGGCAGACCGAGGCGGGAGCCTTGGCGGTCCGATCCCCGGACAAGAAAACTGGTTTTTGGGACATGGAACGTCACCTCTTTGGCGGGGAAGGAGCAGGAGCTTGTGGCAGAGGTTGAGCGGTACCGGCTAGATATAGTCGGACTCACCTCGACACACATTGGCTCTGGAACCCAAGTCCTTAGGGGTTGGACACTCCTTTGCTGGAGTTGCTCCGGGTGAGAGGCGGAGGGCTGGGGTTGGCTTTTTGTTAGCCCCAAGACTCTCTGCCTGTGTGTTGGGGTTTACCCCGGGGGACAAGAGGGTAGCTTCCTTGCGCCTTCGGGTCGGGGAACGGGTCCTGACTGTTGTTTGTGCTTATGGGCCAAATATCATTTCAGAGTACCCACCCTTTTTGGAGTCCCTGGGACGAGTGCTAGATAGTGCTCCATCAGGGGACTCCATTGTCCTGCTGGGGGACTTCAATGCTCACGTGGGCAATGACAGCTTGACCTGGAGGGGTGTGATTGGGAGGAACGGCCAGCCTGGTCTGAACTCGAGTGGTGTTTAGTTATTTGACTTCTGTGCAAGCCACAGTTTGGCCATAACGAACACCATGTTCGAACATAAGGATGCCCATCGGTACACTTGGTACCAGGGCAGCCTAGGTCACAGGTCGATGATAGATTTTGTAGTCGTATCATCTGACCTGCGGCCGTATGTTTTGGACACCCGAGTGAAGAGAGGAGCGGAGCTGTCAATTGATCACCACCTGGTGGTGAGTTGGATCAGATGGCAGGGGAAGATGCCGCGTAGACCTGGCAGACCCAAACGCATAGTGAGGGTCTGCTGGGAACGCCTGGCAGAAGAACCTGTCAAGACGGTCTTTACCTCCGGCAGAGCTTTGACCGCGTCCCGAGAGAAGTGGGGGACATTGACTCCGAGTGGGCCTTGTTCCACTCTGCGATTGTCGAGGCGGCTGTTGCTAGCTGTGGTCGTAAGGTGGCCGGTGCCAGTCGTGGTGGCAACCCCCGTACCCGCTGGTGGACACCAGAGGTTCGGGGAGCCGTCAGACTGAAGAAGGAGGCCTACAGGGCGTGGCTGGTCTGTGGATCTCCGGAGGCAGCCGACAGGTACCGGATAGCCAAGCGGGGTGCAGCAGTGGCTGTTGCCGAGGCAAAATCTCGGGTGTGGGAGGAGTTTGGTGAGGCCATGGAGAAAGACTATCGATCGGCTCCAAAGAGGTTCTGGCAAACAGTCCGGGGCCTCAGGAGAGGGAGGCAGCAACTCGCTCACACTGTTTACAGTGGGGATGGGGAGCTGCTGACGTCAACTGGGGCTATAGTCGGACGGTGGAAGGAGAAAAAAGCTCCGGTGTGCCTGTTTTTGTGTGATGTCAGTCAGAAGAGAACGTAGCTTTAGACGGCAGGATTTGGAGTCTTACTTCCTGATATTTGGACATCCTGCCCCTGATTGGTTAACAGCAATGCAACTCCACCACTGACTCTGTTTGCTTTGCAACATTGAAGTTTTATCTCCACAAATACCACAAGCCTGAAGGAGTTCTGTTTAGCGGAGTCGCTAATGCTAACAGTTAGTTTCTACTAGTCAAGATGTTCTCTGCTGTTTCCTGGACGTTAAATCAACGACAGCCCTCCTCGTCGATATTCAAGATGGGTGGGTCCACAAATGTTGAGTGACAGTGTGACGTAGATCCGTCATAATGTTATAATCCTAGCATTTCACCGTCTATTTTCTGTCAGAAGCTAATGCAGGAGATCGGTGTAGAAGACTATTTTCATGTTCAGCCTGCACGAAAAACAAAGAGTGACTGATCATTTTCAAAAATAAGTAAAGAATCGTTTCTCAGTAACCTTTACAGACATACACTTAATTTGGGATTACTGCAATAAATTTAAATGAACTGTGTTAGACATAAAATCACAAATCGTGCACTCGTTTAAAAACATCACTCATCATTTTGATAACGACATCAATCATTAAAAACCCTTTAAATGAAAATATGAACATAGTAAAAATTTCAACCTAAAATTACCCGAACATCCTCATGTCAAGTTAAGATAACAGGGTTTATATTTTGTCTTTTAGTGAATACATTTTAAAACAGGTGTTCCTCTGTAGTCCACAGGGTGCAGCTGTTGCTCATTTATGAAATCCTCTGTAATTTGGTCTTTTGCAGGCTCCACTTGATGGAAACCCCTTGAGAAAGATGCTAAAAGAGGCAAACTGTGATCTTTTACATAGTTTCACTGCAAACCCAATTTGAATTTAGCTTTTCTTGCTGAAAAAGTTGACAAACGTTCGACAGAAATCCAAAACCCCACGACAGGTTCCTCTGATCTGTCTTCCAGTAATTTTCAACACTAAAGATACGATCAGTAAAATCCACGTGGGATTTTCAAAAGAAAATGCCAGAGTTTCTGAACCATGAGCAGAACTTTCAAGAAACACCCTGCTAATCCACAATCTCTGTGTGGAAACGCTTTGATGCATTTGAATTTTAAACCAGCAGCAGCAAAGCTGCAGCGTTTGCCAAGTGTGTGTGTGAGTGTGTGCGGAGTCGGATTGTGACTTGAATCAGAATCGCTGTTAAACGGCTCGGATTCTGGCCGGCTGAGCTGCGTGTTGCGCATATTGGGCTAGCACGATGACCAGATGTTCCTGTTTCAGCGCCAGAGCTGTCATTTACACCAGCAGCTTGTAAAAGATGCTGTTGTCATGGATGCCAGTCATTTTTTTACCAACTTTTAATATTTTTACATTTCATCAGGAATTAGCCAACTTACTGCAGACTGGCCAATTTTGATGTAAGAAATTAGCAATTAGACCAGTGTGGGTTTTTCTATCGCCGACGCCCATATGGTGGTCACAGTCAGGTGATGGCCAACATGTGCTGCCGACTTCTGGGGCCAATTTTCTTGGCCGACATCGAGATATTTACTGCTTTATTCGCATGATAAATAGTCACCAATAACAACAGTGAATGCTCCACTTTTCTGGAACCCATGGACGTAATTTTGGGGGGGGGACAGGGGGGACATGTCCCCCCCCCCCCCCCCCATTTTCCAAATTCAAGTTTTGACCCCTGCACTTTTTACCATCCAAAAACAATATTACACTATACTAAATTGACACTGGTTGAGCTCTAGGACCAAGCGGAAAACAACCATTTGTGTTGAAGCCTGTTTCCCATTAGAGCATACTGTAAAGACCCCCACCCCCCACCCCCACCCACCCACTTCTAAAGTGAAAATTACGTCCATGCTGGAACCTGAATGCTGAATTTACATTTGAACTTTGTGCACTGCACAGTATTAAGCAGATGTTGTTCAGGCATGTAAATATACATCTATATGAAATAAATACAAATTTAGAGTCTAAATTAAAAAAAATCTAACGGAAAATGTACCGTAAGCGGAAAATGAAACTCTCTGCGTGTCATCCACTCAGGTTGCTGCAGACGCAGGAGAGCTGTAGCACTGAAATTATAGGTACGAAAAACCAAAAGCTAACATTTCGACAACTCAAGTGTCTTAGAGTTCACATAAAAAAATAAATAATTATTAGCAATATTATAACTATAAATGCCACCTTTAGTGTTTTCGATTTAGCATCAGAGCAACAAGCCGATCATTTCTTAGACTTGATTTTCAGACTTCCTACCAGGATGTCCGCAGATATGCCTGACTTTAAATCATCTCTGCTAAAGAAGGATATTGTCTGATGCTGACATAAATTATAAATATCGGCCCGGTTTATCAGCTGACCAAATGATCAGTCTAACTATTAGAAATTAAACAATCTCTTCCAGATTTAGTTTTCAGGTAATAAGGAGAAAACAAATCGTATTATTTGCTTTTGCCCATCATTTGTTGCACGGGTATATAGTTTTCTCCCTTTATGACTGAGGGTTTGGTATATATAATGTAGGGTGTGTCCCAGAATGCTACAGATACACATGACATAGAAACAGAGACTTTATTTAGAAAGAACATGCGTGGAGGAGCATTTGGTGGTGGTGGATGTATAGGAACAAGAGACAAATCTATGTTTCATGATGAATAGCAGCGCTGGTCGCTGGAGTAGTTCTCTGTGCACGTGTGTATGTATGTGTGTGTGTGTGTGTGTACTAAAACTTTGTTGCATATTGTGAAGATAAACTTGGCATCTAGACCGGCCAGACAGACAGACTGAGTGGAGACAGTGCTACTATATGTTTGGAGACACATGGCCGTCCTTTAAATACGTGCACCGTATCTCTGTTAAACACCTCTTCCCACCAGAGAAAATGCGCACCCTGTCTCCAATACTTCCACAAATAGTCCCATCTCACTCACGTCTTTCACCACCCTCAGACGCGTAGCTGAGCATTGTTGACATGTGGGTTATTTATGAGCCTTTTTTGCTCAGCAAGGTGGAGATTCTTGTTTCTTTAAAAAGTGTAAATGCTGATAAAACTGACTGCATTCAACAAAAAGTGAGTGCACAGGTCTCCTTTGGGACCTCGTCTCACAACTCTGCATGTTATGTCTCTACATTTTGTAAAGAAATTCACAGACAAGATACTTTTATTACTGTGTCTCACGGTTGCAGGAGCCGCGAATGACTTCACTCCTACTGTAACTCTCATCGACCCAACAGCATTAGAGCCTATCGAGTGACATGCTTCCTAATCCTGGTGCTACTGAACCATTTATATCAGCAGCGTATCACATTATTAGTAGGATGACGTCTAAAATCATAAAGCAGAGGGCAAGCTCCGTTTCTAAATACAGTACAACATGATGGAATGGTTTATTTTTACTTTGCAGTCCGCGTACTATTCAGTGAATACCTTAAAGGGAATTGGGTCGTTTTGATGTGTTTCTGTTGTAATTAGCTTCCTGAGTGGCCTCCATCCAGAGAAACGGTGCTCACGTTCCACAGCACTGATCAGCTAAAGGCTAATTAGATGCTAGAGTAATGGTTTATAAAACATTGTTGCACAAACCACATCCACTGGACGGCAGCACGTAAAGTAATAGACGCATTTTACCCGTCTCCTACTGGAAGTGTTTCAGACGTGAAATGGCAGCAGAAGTGTTCCACATAGCTCAGGGTATCCGCGGGTCCTTAAAATGTCTTAAAAAGTCTTAAATTTGCTTTTCCAAATTTAAGGTCTTAAAAATCCTTAAAAATGACAAATAATCCTTAAATACTGTTTCCAAAGGTCTTAAATGACCAAAGACCCAAGAAACAAGATTATTTTATTTCTATGAAATTTTCATGAATTTCTAGTTGGTGTTCAGCTTTTTTGTGTATGATGTTGCCGTAAGCGGAACCGTACACATTCAGTTGTTTGTGAAAGGGGGCTATTTTTAGATGAGCACATTAGCTGGTTAAGCTAGTGGGAGCTCGCGCCATGGGGAAGTGCAAGTTTAATGGTAACTGGATGGCTAATCCCACGTTCGCGATGTGGTTAGCACCGGTTCCAGGCAATAGCTGGAAATTATAGCTTAAATTTGGTCAAAGTGGCCTTAAAAAGGTCTTAAAAAGTCTTAAATTTGGCTCCCTTAAACCAGCAGATACCCTGATAGCTGGTCCTGTGAGGTCACAACATCACATGAGAATTGCCAGACTAAGTGAGATTTCGCCAGTTCACGTGATAATAAGTAAGGGGAAGGACGGCAGCGTGTATCCAAAAAAGTCTGTGGTTTATTTTCGGTCCTGTTAACTACAAAGGTTTCACAAGTAACTTCTTATATATATTTTTACTAGTTAAGCAACTGGAAATCTGCCCATGGCTTTTATTTTGAAAGTTTCCAGATGTTTTACATGGCTTTCGTGTTTTACTTCTCTGGCTAGATCTGAGCTGTTGAGCTCGACGCGTTCCGGAAGTGTCGCACATCAAAAATTGACACGAAGCGTACATTTTGTGGAGCGATGCGTCACGGCGCTTCTGGGACGCCTCTAAAACATGACGCTTCGCAGGCAGTTGAATCGTACCCATCCACAGTAATGACGGCTAGTTGGTGCCCACTGTGCTTCGCGGATGTTACGTGACGCAAATGCGTCCGGTGTAAAGGCCTGGAAAAATCTGGAGCCTTTTTTTAGGTGGCAGCTGACGTGAAAGAGGCGTGTAATGAAATAGAGGCGTCTACCCGTGAGCCCACTTCAAACCAGGAGCATTTAAGATGCAAAATGGGAGCGAAAGTGTTCCACGCAGGTGGTCCCGCTAGGTTAAAAAAAATCCCGAGAGAATTGCCAGATCCCGCGTGATTTCGTAAGTTAAGGAGAAAGACGGCTGCATGTATCCAAAAAGGTCTGTAGTTTATTTTCTGTTCTGTTTACATCGGCTAAGGTGTTTCATTGTAAATGGCGTACATTTATTTGCACGTGACTTTTATTTTGAAAGTTTTGGGATGTTTTACACTGCTTTTATGTTTGACTTCCTGTCTGGCCCAGTCTAATCTGCTGAGTTTGACATGTTTTGGAAACACAACACATCAAAAATAGACTTGATGCAGACGGAGAAGTATGAATCAGGGTTTAGTCTGAAATAAACTGTTGTGAACTCGATTTCTCCAAACAGAGGCTGTTCAGGAAGCCATCTATAAGGAGTATTAAAATGTATTTTTCAATTTTAACACAGAACCCCATAATAAAAAAAACAAAACCATTTATTTTACAACAATAATTTTTTAAAACACTAAGGTTCAAAAACTTTTTTGAGTGTTAGATTTTTGTGTATATCCCTCTTTATTTTGAATCAAACCTACTGTAGGCTTCACTCTTCAGTTTACCTCCATCTTTGTCCGACCACAATAAACTCAACAAGCTGTGGGCAGTTAGCTGGAAAAAAAATCTTTATTTTTCATGTCTGAACAAAAGAAGCAGAAGTACTTATTTGCAAATAGAAGAAATTTACAACAAATATGCTGTTGTGATTAAGGACAAACGAAAGATGAGTGGGAAATTATTGTTAAAATAATACAGGAACCCTTCAGTTCTTAAGTACAGAGAACTTATGGGGCAGCTGAAAACGTTTGCATTACCTGCTGCTTATGTAACACGAGTAGATTTTTTTTATTTGGAGTCTTGTTAATGTCAAAAAATGCTTTTTTTGGCTTGTTTATCACTTTGGAATCACCTTAACAGACCTCAGCATCAAGAGAGCATGCTCTGTGTGTGTGTGTGCGTGTGTGAGAGTGTGTTACTTGAGGAAAACAAGGTCACATGGATGGGCCAGAGGCCATGGGAGCATGTAGTTGCTCCCAGCTGACCACTTGACAGAAGCCAAATTAAAATTTGTCATTTGTCACAAGATAAATAGAACTCTATGGTCACCTCTGCCGAGCAACACCGGCTAATCCCACGATAGCATGCCGCTCTTGTTTTGAAACACGACCCGCGGGGCTCACCTTTCAAAGTGGGGATATTTAGGCCCCGATCTATTTTAATCAGGCGCTCTGGAATCCTCAGAGCTCCATGTTGTTCCTAACGATTCTGACCGTTGCAGTGCAACAGTCGTCGTGTGGCATTTGAGACTGCCAATTCAGTGGACGGATGCAAGCACACTGACAGTTTGGACAGGTGGACGAAGACAGAGAGGGCCCTGAGACATTTTGTACCTGATAGAATAAGTGGGTGAAAGACTGAAGTGTAGAGTGGAGGCATTTATACGTTCATCCACCCACGCAGAAGTATGACCTGTAATTTCATCATTTAAGTACCCATGTTATGTGTGCTGCAGGCTCAAGGAAACAAGACCATTGCGCTGAGATCACGCTCCGGTTCATAAAAGTTGAAGTCATGCAAACATCAGTTTTCATTCAGGTTTCAGTGAGAGAAAATATTATCCCACCAAAGAGAGGCTTGGAAAAAGCGCCTGTAAAACGGCTCAGTTTAAGGTCACCTGGACCGCTTCGTGTTTAACCTCCGAAGCATCACCGGCTGGGTGGTCCTGTCACACGACGATTCAACATTTCTGTGAGATGTCCACAGATACACACTCACATAAAAGAGACATTTGACCGTCTATTCTGAGTGTGTTGCTGTAGCAACTGATGCATTCTGAGGACATGGGTGTGGACTCCTCAGCCCAGCTCTGGTGACCGGCAGTTAACGATGCTGGAGATGAGTGTGGGATCAGGGATGGAAGAATGTAGGGGGAACAAATTGTTTATTTCTCTTTTTATTAGAAAAAAGGTCCAACACTACTACACTTATCCCAAAATGCACCCACCACACACCGCTTTGTTAGTTTGGATCAAATTGGCAGCATTTAATAATAATATTAAATACATTTTATTTAAAAGCACCTTTCAGAACACCCAAGGTCACTTGACAGAAAATACTTAATAAAATACAATAAAACAATAATAAAACCCAAACAAGAAAAAACAAAGAGAGAAACAGTTCAATAAAATCAGAGGTCATAGGCAGATTTAAACACATGTGCTTTGAGTTTTGATTGGAAAAGGGTAAAACTGTTGATGTTCCTGATGACTGGGGTAAGTGAGTTCCAGAGTCGAGGAGCAGAGCGGCTGAAAGCTCTGCTCCCCATGGTAGCGAGACGGGCAGAAGGAACCGCAAGATGGATGGAAAAAGAAGATCTGAGAGAACGGGATGGGGTGTGAATACTTATAAGGTCTGAGATATATGGAGGAGAGAGGTTATGGATGGCTTTGAAGGTATGGAGGAGAATTTTGAAGATGGACCTGAATTTAACTGGGAGCCAGTGAAGCTGCTGGAGAACCGGGGTGATGTGGTGAAAGGAAGGGGTTCTGGTGATAATACGGGCTGCTGAATTCTGGACCAGTTGCAGTTTATGAAGGAGTTTGTTGGGGAGACCATAAAGAAGTGAATTGCAATAATCGAGACGGGAGGTGACGAGGCTGTGGACGAGAATGGCGGCAGTGTGAGGGGTAAGGAAGGGGCAGAGACGGTTTATGGAACGTAGATGGAAGTATGCTGACTGAATTAAGTTATTAATGTGAGCTTGAAAAGAAAGTGAGCTGTCGAGGATGACACCCAGACTCTTGACCTGAGGGGAGGGGGAGACTATGGCGCTGTCAATAGTTAAAGAAAAGCTGTCAGATTTTGAGGTGGAGGATTTAGTGCCAACTAGAAGAAGTTCAGTTTTATTGCCGTTGAGTTTGAGGAAATTAGAGGTGAACCATGATTTGATTTCTGAGAGGCAGAGTGTAAGGGAGGATGGTGGGAGAGTTGAGTTGGGCTTACTGGAAATGTCGAGCTGGGTGTCATCTGCAAAGCAGTGAAACTGGATATTGAATTTGCGGAAGATTTTGCCGATAGGGAGGAGATATACTATGAAGAGGAGGGGCCCCAGGACAGAGTCCTGGGGCACACCTGAGTTGACTGGGGAGGGTTCTGAGGAAAAGGAATTTAACTGGATGAACTGAGTGCGGCCAGTAAGGTAAGATTGAAACCAGCGGAGGGGGGTGTGAGTGATGCCTATGGAAGAGAGTCTATTGAGGAGGATAGGATGAGAAATGGTGTCAAAGGCCGCACTCAGATCGAGGAGAATGAGTATAGAGATTAAACCAGAATCAGCAGCAATGAGTAGGTCGTTAGTGATCTTGATGAGAGCTGTTTCTGTGCTGTGGTGGGGACGGAAGCCAGACTGAAACTGTTCATAAAGGTTATTGCGGGTGAGATGGGAATGGAGCTGAGATGCAATAGTTTTCTCTAGGAATTTTAAAGGAATATTTTGGTGTTTATTTCTGTCCAAAACCTCTGAATAATTATCATCTTACTCATTCCAGATTCTGCTGAGCCGTTCCTAGAATTTCCAGCATATCCCTGGTGCAGTGATAATGAACTCCTTTGGCATCTTATCAGTAGCTGGACGTTCCCAGAGCATCTCCCAAGTTCTGGACCCTAAAAAAAAGCTGCTTTTTATTTTCTTTCAAAATGGTCCAAACAAGCCAAAAGAAAAAAATGTGAAGAATCAAGTTGGAATGCTGTGCCACCTGGATGAACTGATGCTGTTCCAGACATCATGACTGAACAGGCACATCAAAACCTCCATCTCTGGGTCCAGCTCCATGTGGAATTTCTGCAAACGCAGATTGCCTTTTCCTTAATCGGTCAATGCAAGCAGGGAGCCGCGGACAGCCAGGAATAGTTCAAAAACAGGGGAAACCAGCTCCAAACGTCTTCTAAATGTTTTTTAAAAATTCCCCAAAGACGATTACTTCAAGTTATTGACTTATGCCTAGTCCACACGTAGCCGGGGTTTTTGAAAACGAATATCCGCCCCTCCAAAAACTTGCATCCACACCACCGCGTTTTAAAAAAAACTCTGTCCACACGTACCCGGATAAATACGTTGTTAAGGACATGCCAGACCTGTAGGCGGCAGTACTTCCCCCGTTCTTAACCTCGTCCTTCGTCTGTGGTCTTCTGCAAGGAGCAGTAATTCCGCTTGCAAAAACAAACAAGCAGAAAGCGCTTGGACAATTGATAAAGCGAGCGCAGCTCTGAGGGCTTCCATGCTGCCGGCTAGTGTAAACACAGGTCGCACACGTGATGTAAGCTTTTTTTTGTCGCGGAAAGTGACGTTGCGGACCTTAAAACTCCGGTTTTGTCCGTCCACACACAGACACCCAAAACGGAGAAAACGCAGATCTTCACTTTGGCCGAAGTTTTTAAAAAGATCCGTTTTCGTGTGAAAAAACTCTGTTTTCGTGTGGATGACAGGCCAAAACGTAGAAAAATATCTACGTTTTGGCAGATCCCCGGCTACGTGTGGACAGGGCCTTAATCATATGTGTCTGTCTTGCGTCAACATTTAGGCTTTTATTTTGGTAAATAAAAAAAGGAAGAAACTTAGTGAACAAATAAAAACCAAAAAAAAAATCAATTTCTTAGGAATCAAATTAGGTACTTGGTTTGAACTTTTTCTCATTAGATGGTTGTTTTTACATTAAAGGACTTGCAAAAAAAACATTCATGCATTTTCATAAAACAAAAATAAAGCACCTTTATATACGTGAGGTGATAACTAAAAATGAAGTTTGGGGATTTTGATCAAAATGGCAAGTTAAATGCAACCAAACCCAACGTGATGGGCACCATAGTTGCCTAAAGCAGGGGTTTCTGTTAGCGGATGTGGACGTTGATTCCTTTAAGAATATCTCTGTTCCATCCAGTGTCCCAATCTGTTACTTTGCTATCAGACTCACAAGTGAACGAGGTCTATTCCTGTCACACAGCATCTGTGCTTCCGTAACGATAATGTTACCCACCAATCATGCAAGTTCCAGTTAGATATATGAGTATTTTTATTTTTGATTGGTACGATTAGATTTAAAGGCAGAACATCAGTCCCATTGGGGTTCAAGTCTTTACTCCTGTGGCTTTCCTCAAATGCTCATTAGCATTCAGAAGGTCCGATCTGCATTTTTCTCTAAAATTTGAGTCCAGATCACAAGGTATAATCAAAAAGTTATTACTGAATTTTTTGTGCTACTAAAGTTCAATATGTTTTTAATCATATTGATGTCTAAGCTGGTTTGATGAAAATGTTTTTCTAGTGGTGCCACGCCCCCCTCTGGAGGTCAGAGTGGGTGTGTCAGCATGTCCTGCTGACGTCAGTGAAGCCATGGCTACGCTTCAGCTGTCCGCTCTTGTTGTACACTCCCCTTCCTCATGAATAGCCTGTCCAGAAGAGGACACGTTGTGCCAAGCTCTGCCACGCTGTGTCAAGACTGGTCGGATTGTTTTGAGTCAAAGAAGAAGGGACCAGGGGAACGAGAGTGTGGAGGAGGGAAACTGATTTTTTCTAAGCTGTTCAGTTGATCGTCCGTATACGGGAGAGTTTACTTAGCAGGGGTCCTGGTGAGGGGGACGGTACCAACAAGACACCTCGTTAAAATACCACAATCCGAAACTGGAAGCTTGATTTTGAGGACTTGTTATGAAAAATAAAAATGCGCAATGGTAGTGGAAGAAATATCTGCTAATTGAGAAAACACGAAGTTTAGAAAGCATTAAAGGGGAAATCAAGCATGTTTTTATTGGTGGGCAGAAATGACAGCAGGTTAGGAATAAGAAAATTGTATGAGGAGACAAGAGAAGTAACACAAACCTCCTCCCTTCATGCTCTTTATTTATACCCTAAAGACAGCGGGCTAAGATTTCTGGCACCAAAACACACGTCACGCTTACTATTTTAATCTGAAGTGCCACATAGCACCAACACGTTGGATGACAGGACGGAGGCATTGTGGGACCAACAGACTTCCGCACATCCACCCGCGCTCTCTTTACGTGACTTTACGCACTTTAACTACTTCTGCAAGGTTATGAATATATCACACACGCGCATGTCTTTTCTTGCTTATTTATTTTTGGTGCTTACGCTTGCACGTGACTGATAGTAAGTATAAATGTGTGTGTTGGTGAGCTGAGGAGCATGTGAATGCGCAATCCCTCTCTTTACAGAGCAAAGGTGTCAAGGAGGCCAAAGGTTGTTGATTTAGTCTTAGGAGGCGCGAAACGCAGCATGAAATGTGATCTCCGTTAATGAAGGACACTGGGTACTTCCTGTATGAAGACTCTATTATCACTGTAGCTAAAGATTGGTAAATGCGGTGCTTAAAGGGGTTCTAGAGTTAAACACCTTGTTGTTGAATAAAAGCAACTTAGGGTGTCAAAATTACCAAAAAGTTTGTGCCAACTCCAACCTGCTTCCCAATGCAACTTAAGAATTTTATAATGGCCACTGAGACACTGTCCGTTCTGAGAAAGGTTACAAGGTTCAAGGAGCTCGACTTGCCATTTTTGCAGGAAAACGTTACATTTCCTGGCAGTTAAGAACTGCAGAGTCTCCTGGTCAATAACAAAATCTAAATATTGAAAAGCTGCGATAAAATAGACACACACCCTTCAATTTGCATGTCCCAATCAAGTCCCCTTAATACTGGTATGAAAGTGAACCCAACCCGGAAGTGACAGAAATTGCAGTTCCACCCTCGTCCACTAGGGGCTGGTGGCAGCAGCGAGCAAATCCTCATTGACTCCCATGTTAAAAATACCAATTTCACAGCAGAAATAAACATGTTTACAGCCTGGTACCAAAACATGTTTTTTGTTTAAATGATCTAGTTTACACTCATGACAACTCTGAGGGGGGTGAATTTTTTTGTCACTCTTCTGTTTAAGTGTATTAAAAGCCTAAAATTCTGAATAATTAATGAGCATCAGACCCACGTGACTGCAGAGCTAGCTAAGGCGAAAGGCCTCAGTCTGAGCCTCGGCCTTGCCTGAAAACTTCCGCGATTTTCAGTCTCTCAACTTAGACCATTAGTTGTAGCGTTTGTGCGTTCTTTTTGGATATTATTTGTGCAATTGTTGGACAAAATGACTTGCTGTGGCATTAATTGCACTAATAGAGCGCCCAAGGTGTCTCCACTTCATTTTTTTGGTAAGTAAAATTATATTTATGTATTTTAGGTCACTGCCGCTCTTGCACTGGCTGAGCTTAGATTTTATCATGTGCTGTTTAACCATGAAATTTAAATGTAATAGGGTAAAACCCAGTGCATTTAACATAATGCTGCACTTTAGAAAATGGGTTGAAATATGACATGTTGGTGTAGCTGGGTTCCCACTATCGGTATGGTCCCCTCCCCGCAGCTCGGCACATCTCTGATCGCCGCAGTGCCTGTCTGCTGCGCGGGCTGCCGGCGTGTGGAGCTCTTGGATGGAAACCGATGTTTTCCACCCAGTTCTCCCCAGCGGCAGCTTTGCACATCTCTGATCGCAGCAGCGCTTGTCTGCTGCACAGCTGCTGGCTAGTGGAGCTCTCGGGAGACCTCTGTGTTCCAGCCGGTTTTACCCAGCGGTCAGCCCGGCGTATCTCTGACTCAGAAGCTCTGGTGTTGTGCACAGTTAACTCCGGTTGTAGCTAGGTTGCTACCTCCATTAGCTTAGCTCCCACCTCTGCGTTAGCTTTGGGTTAGCTTGTAGCTACATCACTTCAGTTCGGCCGGGTGTCGTCAGTTGATCCCAGCCTTACAGCCCCACCCTCAGCTCCACCCCTCTTCCCTTTTTTGGAATTGTCTGGGCTTGACGGAACCTGTGACACGGTCAAAATGGCGGTGGTGGCCACCTCCCATTTTGGCACAAAAACTTATTATTGGAGCCTATGGACATGAATTGTCCAGTATATATGTCGATGGTCCCAACCCACTTGAACATCGGTAATATATAAATGTTGGTGACGGTAAGGTAAACTATCAAAAAATGGTAGCCTGAGCTACTGCTAACGCTTGCCAAAGCTGCAGTTAATGCTAGCCTGAGCTGCTGCTAACACTAAACTGGGTTAAAGCTAATCTGAGCTACTTCTAACACTAGACCGGGCTGCTGCTAATGCTAGCAAGAGCTACTACTAACACTAGACTGAGCTACCACTAATGCTAACCTGTGCTACTGCTGACACTAGACCGGGTTGCTGCTAATGCTAGCTTGAGCTATTACTAACACTAGCCTGTGCTACTGCTAACAGTAGACTGGGCTGCGGCTAACACTTGCCCAAGGTACTACTAATGCTATCCTGAGCTACTGCTAACGTTTGCCAAAGCTGCAGTTAATGCTAACCTGTGCTACTGCTGACACTAGACCGGGTTGCCGCTAATGCTAGCTTGAGCTATTACTAACACTAGCCTGTGCTACTGCTAACAGTAGACTGGGCTGTGGCTAACACTTGCCCAAGGTACTGCTAATGCTATCCTGAGCTACTGCTAATGCTAGCCTGAGCTACCACTAATACTAGACTGAACTACTGCTAACACTAGACTAGCCTGCTGCTAATACTAGCCTGAGTTACTGCTAATGTCCTTTGTCTTACAAAGGGAAAACAATTGCAGCTCTGCCATTGAGGAGAATTTTAAAAAGCTCTGCGCTAATGGTCTTACACCCATCCAACATCTCTTTACAGACAGAGCGCTGTGACTGGCCCTGCCTACACCTAGCCAAGCCAATGGTTGACCTGCTGAGGCTACAATGAAGCTAGACCAACCTGCAGAGCAAAATCTTTTTCTATGGTTTTTCTAGGCAAAGATCCTGGGCCATTTTTTCTGCCACACTTCATATGCTATAGAGGCTTCAAAAAGTTTCCAACTGTAAAAAGAAGTTCTTCTTGGTCCATGCTTTCGTTCTTTTTTTAAACACAGAAATAGTTTTGTTTACCTGTTTGTAGCTACGGTTTCGCCGACAGCTGCCGGCTTCTTCAGGCTGACGCTGATGGTGGCGCGTCACTTCCTTCTCCGTTTATCTGCGGGCAGCAGAGGACGTTGTCGCCCTCTACTGCCCGCTCTCCCCTCTCCGACGATGCAGTCCCATGTGTGGTCCAGCGTGTAAACTCCGTCGTCCCTGTTCATGGTCCCACATCCACGTCTCCTTATCTCTATTGCTTCCTTGATCCATCTTTTGTATTTTTGTTGTTCAGTGGTTATGATCCGTGTGCTGTCCCAGTCCATTATATGGTTTTCTCTTAAGCAATGATCTGTTACGGCTGACTTTTTTATTGTACTTTCTGCTTCTTCTTTTGCTGCTCTTGTGTGTTTACGATTTGCCTCTTTCTCGCACTCCTTTCTGTGTTCTATTGTCCGTGTATTGAGTTGGCGTCCGGTTTCTCCTATGTATGTGTTATTGCATATTTTGCATGGGATTTCGTAGATGACTCCACATTTTTGTCCAGCTGATATTTTGTCTTTTGGGTGTACTAATCTGTTTCTAACTGTTGTGTATGGCTTTGTTGGTGTGTTTATGTTGTGTTTTTTCATTGTTGCTCTTATTTTTTCCGTTATGCCTCTGATGTATGGTAGGGTTATCACTGGTTTTGGTTCTTGTCTTTCTGGGTTTCTGGTTCTTTTTTTGGGTTGTTCTTTGCTTTCTGTTTTTGTTTGTTGTTTTCCTTTGTTTATTGCCCATGTCGGGTATCTGCAGGTCTTTAAAGCGTGTTGTATGTGTTTGTCCTCTTGTTTACGGTCTCTCTCTTCTGTTATTATGTTTGCTCGGTGATATAATGTTCTGATTACTGACATTTTGTGTATGGTGGGGTGTTCTGATGTCCATAATAGATATTGGTCTGTGTGTGTTGGTTTCCTGTATGTGTTTATGTTTAGGGTCCCGTCGGTCTGCCTGGTGATTTTCATGTCCATAAATGCTATGCTGCCTTCTGTTTCTAACTCATAAATGAATTTTATGTTGCCCGTGTCGTCAATATTGTTTAAGTGTTGTGTTAGTGTTTCTGTTTGACCTTTTGGTATGATTTCCAGTATGTCGTCTACGTAGCGTTTCCATAGTTTTATTTTGCAGTTTGGGGGGGCGGTGGCTATGGCTTTTTGTTCCAGGTCTTCCATGAAAAACTCGCACAGGGTGGCTGATAACGGGTTACCCATGGCGAAGCCTTCCAGTTGTTTGTATATTGTGTTGTCGTATGTGAAGTAAGTGGAGTTAGCTACCAGTCCTATCAGTTGTGCTATGTCATCTGCTGTGAGGTTTGTCCTTTTATGTAAAGTTTTGTCTTGTCTGATTCTGTTAACTACTATGTCTATGGTTTTTTGGGTTGGTGTTTTTGTGAACAGAGATGTGACGTCATGTGAGATGAGTATGTCGTTGTCTTCTATTGTAATTTCCTTTAGTTCTTTTGCCAATTCTATGCTATTTTTGCAGTGTTGGTCTGTATTTCCTAATAACGGGCTGATGATTCTGCTGATATCTTTTGCCATGTTGTATGTTGGTGTACCTATGCTGTCAACTATTGGTCTAAGTGGGGTGTTTTGTTTATGTATTTTTGGTGTTCCATATATTCTTGGTGTTATGTTTGCTGTGGGAATCCAGTGTTTGTACATTTTTTCTGTTATTTTGCCTTTTTCGTGCAGTGGCTTCAGTAATTTTTTCATGTTTTTCTTAATGTTTTCTGTTGGATCTTTTTTAAGTATTTCATATGTATTTTTGTCTTCTAGCATCTGTTTCATCTGTTGTTTATATTTTTCTCTGTCCATAACTACTGTGGTTCTTCCTTTATCTGCCGGTAGAATAATTATCTGTTCAGTAGTATCGGGCAGTAGAGGGCGACAACGTCCTCTGCTGCCCGCAGATAAACGGAGAAGGAAGTGACGCGCCACCATCAGCGTCAGCCTGAAGAAGCCGGCAGCTGTCGGCGAAACCGTAGCTACAAACAGGTAAACAAAACTATTTCTGTGTTTAAAAAAAGAACGAAAGCATGGATTTACAAAGACACAGCAAGAACACACCTAAGAAGTTCTTCTTGGACCCATTTAAGAGAAGTAATGTAGAACTTTATATCAGCATTTCTCAACTAGCTTGCCCTATTAAGGTTTGTGCCCAAACAATTCTTCAATTGCAATCAGCTATGAAACACTCAAGCCCCCACAGCTGTGGCATACAGGGATCTACTGGTGTCAGATATTGATAGGCTGCACATGCAATCAATCAGTATTGTAAGTCGTGAGCCTTCATAAATGTAACAAGATAATGCAATGCTGAGTCAGTCTTCACGGTTGAGCACAGTCATATTTATTACCAAGAAAAATACATTAAAGGCATATTAAAGTCTTTAGTCACAGTCATTAATTGAACGGCTTGAATACATTTGGACAACAAAACACACACTTTGATTTTGCAGGTTGCCTCAGCAAGTAGTTCCAGTTTGAGTTTTGTGGCAATATGGTGGCTGAGAAGATTGAACGCATGCACCCTTGATGCATGGCTGCATGCTAAATTCACAATACACAAAAAAAAACTACTGATTTAATACAAAAAAGCATAATAAGTGAATAAGGGTGAGAAACAACAAAGAAATAATGTGTGTTGGCACAGAGAAGCTTAAGAGCTACAGCAGCACTGGAGAATGTTGTGTATGAATACATCGCCGTGAGCACTTTCGTTGCAGCACTGTCAGAGCACGTTCAACAGAAATGCTATTTACAGTTTGAGAGAATGGGAAATGGGAAGTGTTCACATGATGACAGTCTCTGTCTGGAAAGGATAGGAAACAAGAGGTTGGTGCTTGAGAGCGGGGCTGTAGCTGCGTGTCAGAGGGCGGTAGATGGGGCCTGACGGGGAGGTGATTCTAGCCGTAGGGGTGCAGCCGGCCCATCTGGAAGGCGGCCGTTGGTTGGCAGGGCGTGCAGGTCGAGAAAAACTCTTCCTCGGTCTGGTTGGAGACAACTCTGCAGGGTTTACCTGGTAAAAAATAAAAATAAAACGTCGGTGAGAATCAGAACAGCTGAATGACTGGAGGTAAACACAGAGGAACACCATGCTTACATGCTGTAGCTCTTGTTTGTAAGCTGCGTGTTCCCTGCTAGGACTCGAGCTGTACTCGTGTTGAATCTCCAGCATGTCCAGCAATTCAATAAGTCCTTCGTCCCTCACGTGCACACAACCCGGCAGCTCCTGTCCCCTCTGAATCCTCGGAGACCCAGAGGTAAAGTTTGGGGGCCTGTAGTCCCCTTTGGGCTCCACCTGTTGGACTGTAGGCTTCCTAGTTTTCTCTGCTTGACCCGATCCTCCGTCTCTGTCCACCCCACTGTTAGCCCTGGGTCGGATATTTGGGCTCCCTGACACCTGAAGCCTCCTCTGGACCTGCTGAGGAGCCTGGAACCCTTTAGAGCCGCTGTAGCCTCCCCTCTGATCCTTGTGTCTACAGTCCAATCCCAAAGCCCATTCTTGGCTGGGATCTTTCTCTGCTGTCAGCACACCACAATCTCCTTGGCATTTCTGGATGGCCATGCGCACAGGCGCCTTGCTGGCTCCTCCAGTGGCTCCCAGGGCCCGGCGCTGACAGCCAGGAGTGGAACACTTTGCCTCCAGTCCCTGATGGGTCACCACCCCTGATTCTGTAAGCGTTTTACCCTCATTCTCCTGAAGCATGGCTCCAAACTTCTTGAGGACAGAGGGGCTGGTGCACTTCCGGTCTCCAAGGACTCCTTGACTGAAGGACTTTCTGTCCACAGGAGACTCAGTGGCTGTGGTGGGGAACTGCAAGCGTGCCTGTTCAGCACTAGCATCCCTTTGTCCAACAGGGGGCTTGGACTGGTTAGATGAGCTCTCTCTGCAGGGGGCACTCTTCATGTGAGACACTCGGTTCTTCCTGTTTTCAGTTTCTTCAAAAGTGCCAGAGTAATGCTCTTGGCCAAGCCTGGTTTAGGACAGAAAATTCATCAGAACAATACAGAACTGCAGGAGTGACTGCTATTCATTTAGATAATAAACTGTTCTCATGTTACGTCCCAAGTCTTTTCCGTTCTAACATCGGTGGGTGATCTATACCAGTAAGTCGAGTCCTTAGGGGTCACAATGTGTGTGCAAGAATTTGGTGATACGATATAACGCGAGGATTTTTTTCACTTTTAAAGACTGGATTTAATTGTAAAATTCAAGCCGAGACACGTCGCGAGATCTCACTGTTCCATCACAACAAAGGCCGCTGCTCCTCCGCATCGAGCGGAGCCAGCTGAGGCGGTTTGGGCATCTAGTCAGGATGCTGCCTGGACACCTTCTGGGGTGGCAGGACACGGTGGAGAATGTACATCTCCAATCTGGCCCGTGAACACCTTGGGGACCTGGCTGGGAAGAGGGCTGTCTCGAATGCCCTGTTTGAGATGCTACCACTGCGAGCCGGATAAGCGTAGGAAAATAAACAAATTCTTAATATAACTTCTGTTTTCAAAATCAGTTTTTTTTTCCAAATTAAACATCTATTTAAACTTTAAAGCTTGTTTTAAACAGCAATCTGGCCAAGAATAAGCATTTCTCACCTATTATTACCAGATCTTCTGCTCTCATCCTGGCAGGCAGACATGTCCTGGTTCACCTTAACTGTGTCACTGAAGTGCTGGAAAAAAAACGGAGTATCACTGATGAACCCTTAATAGAAACCAGATTCTGACATAGCAGCACAGGTGAAAGTGTTCAGACGAGCTCAAAGCCACTGTCTCCCGTGTGGACTGAGAATGCGTTGGTTTTCGTCTCAGACGCTCAGGCAGGTGTCAAGAAACGGCAAGAGTGGAGCTAGAGAGTGAAACTAACTCCTATCTGGTGACTTCTCTGTGTAAGCAGACTTCAGGGAACTGTAATCAATATGTTCCTGCCAGAACCGCAGCTTTTACTCATGTCCTGTCGGCCTATCTAGTTTCTTCATTCGTGCAAATACCAACAGAGTGAGGCACAAGGAGGGAAAATGCCTCTACCCACCACGTGACGAGTTCCGTTGTTCTTCCTGCTCGTTTTCTTCCCGTTCTCAAAATAGTCCTGCAGCAAGTCTCCGATCTCCGAAACCCCGCTGGAGCAGCAGTAGCTGTAGGCACCCTGGCGACTCACAGGGTAGCTGCACCCGTTGGGGCCACAGTGATGTACGATGATATCTCCAGGGCGATTCCCACCGTGGCGGCTAGGCCCAAAAAGGCCGTCACTGTGATGCCGTAGCCCACACTCCAATGGGCTGCCATTTTTCTGGTTGTCACCAGTGACATCGTTCACCCCTCTGCGAGCCTGAACTTCGCTGTACAGCTTGAAAACAAGAGAACATTTTCAAATATTTGCTCTTTTGATAAGATATCTAATAAGAAAAGCAAACTTGGAACTACACCAAAATGACTGCATCTAAGTTTTAATTATCATCAGCACGCATTATTCCATTTTGCACCGGCATATGTTCCTAAACCTTCGATACCTCTTGTAGGATCCACTTTCAGGCCATGTGTGTGTGTGTGTGTGTGTGTGTGTGTGTGTGTGTGTGTGTGTGTGTGTGTGTGTGTGTGTGTGTGTGTGTGTGTGTCTCCAGCCTGCCAGTCAGCACATCACGGTTTAATTAGCTTGTTAACATTTGTCTGCACCACTGCTCCAACAAGGCCAAGCGCTTGAGTCTGTATCCGTGAGCTAACGGTTTATTTATGATGTTGCACACACCCACTTTACACCAATAAGCACTCACAAAGGAGCGCTGAAGCTCCCCCCTGGAGAAGGAGCAACTGAGAAATAGTGACTTGTTTTCTGTTATTTTGCTAAAATAAGTTAATATGTGTAATAAAATGAAATGTCTGCAAATGTTTCACCATTTTTTATTAGCTACGCTTTAATTTTTCTGTCACCTCTTCTATTTTCCTCTGGATATCCTGCAGCTGATCCTCCCACTCCTGCATCTCAGAGTCAAAGTTGTCCATCAGTTCTGGTCCCCATCCCCGGCCGCTGCGTTCCAGCCCAAGCTGCAGATCGATGGCTGCCATGACGCAGGCCGTTCACTGCCCAGAGGCCTTTTCAAATAAAAAGTTACGACTTTTTCCTGTTTTGCTCTCCGGTTAGAGGTTGGTGTCTGGGCAGCACGATGGTGGACAACAGGATTGGTTGCCTGGAAACAAGCAAAAGAAAGATGTGTTAATTGCACACACACACGACCTTTTACACCTGCCAGACTGAATCTGGTGTTGGTGACCCAAATATCTGACCCTGATTGTGCAACATAATGTCAATAAGCACCATTGCCTTCAATTAGATAGGAAATCTTGTTTGTTGTTATTTTAATCTCAATACATTTAAGTTTATCTTCATATTACTCTACTTGGAAAAACAATACTAATTTAAACTAGCAATGAGAGGTTCAACAACTTGAAACGTTTAAAAATATAAGTAAACAGAAACGTCTGCAAGCATGAAGCCACTGAACATGGACGTAATTTTGGGGGGGACAGGGGGGACATGTCCCCCCCACTTTTTCCAAAGTTAAGTTTTGACCCCTGCACTTTTTACCATCCAAAAACAATATTACGCTATATTAAAGTGACACTGGCTGAGCTCTAGGACCAAGCAGAAAACAACCGTTTGTGTTTGAAGCCCGTTTCCCATTAGAGCATACTGTAAAGATACCGTACCATACCCCCCCCCCCCCCACACACACACACACCCCAGTGTCTCCTCCCCCCCACACACACACTTCTTAAGTGAAAATTATGTCCATGCCACTGAAGCAGAGGTTCAGCCACTAAAACGAATAAACAGCATCATATAAATGTTAAAATATTGCAAAACCATGTCAAACTTAATGAATACAAACGCAGCTATCACCCAGTTAGCGTACAGATTCAGGGCCCTGCTGTTATTTTCTGCTGCGTCACATCTGTGGTGCGTTCAAATGCCCTACTCAGATCCGCAAACACAGCTCTATCCCACTAATAGCCACCGATGTTCAGCTAAAGGCAGGTAATGAACTCATCGGGGAGCTTTGTTGATGTATTTAATAAGAATTGCGTCAAAAGTGCCCGAACGTAACCCCCCCCCCACCCCCCCCACCCACGTGCGATGCGAGACTGGTGATATTTAAATTGACGTGCATTTAACCAAGATGCTGCTCACGCAGGTAAAAGCACCAAAAAGCCTACATAAACAACTCATTTAACGAATACATGATTACAATTAAGTTTTGTAAATTAGAATATTAATCATGATAAATGTCTATTTTTTTAAAGTCCCATATAAGCAGGAAAATAACCGCTAATTTTCTTCAACTCTTACCTGAACCTTCGCTCTCCAGTAAATATCCTACACCCTCCTCTGCTGCCTATCTCCCAACACTTTCACTTCCCAGGCTCGTCCCTTGGCTTTCTCCCCCCCGGTTGTGTTACATAAAGCACCGTGGGCTCGGTTTTAAAGGGCCGTGCCCCCCTTTTCCCTCCCTTTCCCTTCCTTGGAAGATAAGACCGGAGCTTTTAGCTAAAAGGGTAAACATCTTCTGTTCCAGCCGGGGTCCCCTGGCTTTATACCACACCTCCTCTCAAAGCGCGCGCCGTCCGAGCCCGGATCAAATATCATAATGTCAAATTTATTCCAGCGTTTAAAATCTCGATGGGACGACTGTCGTCACCGGCATCCTGGATATAGTTACCAGAGAGAGGGAAAGTGTTTACATAGCTGTTTCAGCTGCTGCGTCCTCTCGGCCAATCAGCGTCCCTGTTGCTACCCTGCTTTTAGGATGCCGGGGCAGATTTCGCCTTGTGACCATGCCCCCGCCGCAAATCATTTACCCAGAGGGTGCCAAACGGCTGTAGGAGGCATGGTGAGTAATAACGTGTCACGGTCAATAATATCTTTATTGAAGACAGCCACGAAGAGGAGACTGCCGGGTGGACGCCTGGCCTGGTTGGCATATTTTTTTAAAGACATACTTTAAATTATTTTCATTCTGAATGCAGTTTATGGCTCAGCTGCCACAGTTTTTATAAGCCTTTTTGTTGCATATGTTGAAGGATTAGAAATCCCATTTTAAACCGTGCAACATCCCGGATCAACTTTAACCTGGACTCGGGAGTCGGGAATGACTTCTGCAGCCAGCTGCTCATCTATTTCACCATCGAACACATTAATCAGCTCGAATCAGAAGCACTGTGGGGAATTTTAAGAGGCCCCGACAACAAGATCCAACATTTGGCACATGTTGATTCAAATTCTTTCCAGTCGGAAGCCCCTTGGATTGTCATTCCTCCACCTGTTGTGTTCCTTGCTAAATGGTAAATCCTTCATGAGTTTAAGGGGACGACACAAACAAACTTTGTCCTTAGTTTACCTTTCGGCCCTTAAGAGGATGCATCAAGTGTTGTTCTGGAAAACAAAGAGGAAGTCGAGGCTATAACAGGGTATCCGCGGGTCCTTAAAAAGTCTTAAAAAGTCTTAAATTTGCTTTTCCAAATTTAAGACCTTGAAAATCCTTAAAAATTACAAAAAATCCTTAAATACAGTTTTCAAAGGTCTTAAATTACCAAAGGTCCAATAAACAAGATTCTTTTATTTCTATAAGATTTTCGTGAATTTCTAGTTAGTGTTCAGCATTTTTTGTGTACGATATTGGCGTAAGCGGAACCGTACACATTCGGTTGGTTGTGAAAGGGGACTATTTTTAGATGAGCACATTAGCTGGTTAAGCTAGTGGGAGCGTGCGCCATGGGGAAGTGCAAGTTTAATGGTAACTGGATGGCTAATCCCACGTTCGTGACGTGGTTAGCACCGGCTCCAGGCAATAGCTGGAAATTATAGCTTAAATTACATTTTAAAAATAGCTTAAATTTGGTCAAAGTGGCCTTAAAAAAGGTCTTAAAAAGTCTTAAATGTGGCTCCCTTACACCTGCAGATACCCTGTATAATATAAAATATTTAGAGTGACGAGGTTAAACCAGGACATAAAGGGGGATTAAAAGAACACTGTGGTTTTCTCTGACTGACTTTCCTTTGAGGCTTTACACTGGGGCGACGGTGGCACAGGAGTTAAGTGCTCGCCCCGTAACGGAAGGTTGCAGGTTCGAGCCCCGCTCAGTCTGTCGCTGTCGTTGTGTCCTTGGGCAAGACACTTAACCCACGTTGCCTGCTGGTGGTGGTCGGAGGGACCGGCGGCACCAGTGCTCGGCAGCCTCGCCTCTGTCAGTGCGCCCCAGGGCAGCTGTGGCTACATCGTAGCTCATCCCCACCAGTGTGTGAATGACTGATTGTGTTGTAAAGCGCCTTGGGGGGTTTCAAGAACTCTAGAAGGCGCTATATCAAATACAGGCCATTTACCATTGTTGCTGGGCTCATTTCCCCCGTCTCATTTCTACATGATCCACAAGCTCTCTTTATTAAGTTGGCTAGAACATGTTCACACATTTTAGTTTAAAGAAATTAATTATTTCTTTCTTTCTCTTTATATTGTAGGGCTTTATTATTATTTATTATGGGGTCATGTTTGGCCATTTGTCAGGGCTCCTGTGTCCTGAGGACGTTTATATTTCTGATCACCATTGCATTTTCTTTAACTCACCTCCTGCTCGCCGTATGGTTAGTTCTCGTTTTTCTTAATGAGAGCACAGCTAGCAATTTTTCTGCTGCTTTTGATCCACCCTGTTGTTCTGATAACAACCCAGATTCCTTAACTTCTCAGTTTAACAAGCACTGCCTCTCCATTCTGGACAACATCTGTCCTGTCAGAACCAGATCAGTTCCTGCAGTGAACCCTACTCCCTGGTTTAATGACAGCCTTCGCAGCCTGAAGAGCCAATGCAGAAAAACTGAGCGTTTATTGAAGAAAACCCATCTCCACGTCCATCTGCTGCACTTAAAGGATCTTCTGACATCCTTTAACTCTGCAGTCAGAGACGCTAGGGTTTCCTATTTCTCCAACCTGGTGTCCCAGAGCAAAGGGAACCCCAAGGTGCTGTTTAACACCATCAGCAGCATCGTCTCTCCTGCCTCTCCTACAGCCTCCATCCACTCTGTTGCAGACTGTGAGAACTTTCTGTCTTTCTTTGTGGACAAAGTCAATAAGGTTAGATCTAGCATCTCTCCTTCAGCCTTATCGCCGCCTCTCCCGACTCCAACCAGGCCCATCATCCTAGATAGCTTTGCTCCTGTTTCTTTGCCTGAGTTAACCAAACTAGTTAACTCTATGAAGACCTCTGCATGCCCCCTCCGCATCTTACCCTCATCTTTGTTTAAAAGTGCTTTTCAGTCCATCGGCCCCAGCGTGCTCTCTATAATGAATGCTTCTCTGGTCTCTGGTCAGGTCCCTGCTTACTTTAAGAACGCTGTAATCCACCCGCTTCTTAAAAAACCGAGTCTCGACCCCTCTCTCCATAGCAGCTTCAGACCCATCTCTAAACTTCCGTTCATCTCCAAGATCTTGGAAAAGGTTGTGGCTAAACAACTCACAGCTGCTCTTGATGAACATAACATCTATGATTGCTTCCAGTCAGGTTTTCGTAGAGCTCATTCTACTGAAACAGCTCTTCTTAGGGTCTCTAATGACCTTCTGGCTCACAGTGATGCAGGGGACTGTTCTGTTCTGGTCCTGCTGGACCTGACTGCAGCCTTTGACACTGTTGTGTCAGATGTATAAATATTACATGTGTATAACTTATTGTTTTATACAGGTAAAAACGTGTAGTGGAGATAAATCTACCTACATTTGACTTTTCAACACTTTGTTTTGTTTTCTTGTTTTTATTTATCTATTTTCCTGTCCTGTCTGTCTCTCATCTTCCTGCATCTCCTCTAAACTCTCCAGAAAATCTGCTGCCTGGATTCTCACTTTTTCACCTCATCAGTTACTTCTGAGCAGATCAAAGGGATCTCCTGACCACAAAGCGGAGAGCGCGTTTCGATGCTGCGTCAGTGAGGTGAAATCACCGCAGCACAGGTGACGAGCTCCGCAGTAGCAGAGCGCTTCAGGCACAGATAAGACAGAAAGCAGAGAACATGTGCGGACACGAACGATCGTGTGTTAATTATAGTTTTTTGGTTGCGCCACTTTGAGAATGGACCGTGCGCTGGACGCAGCAGCCTGGAGCGCTGCGCAACAACGAGCATCGCTCTGTGCTCTCTGCTCAGAAGAGTCCATGAATAATATAGGTAGAAAACTTTTTTCCGGCTGCCCTGGATGTGTAGGATCCCCACAATTCGATCCCTGCTCCTGGATGAAAAACCGAACATTTTCATCAATACAAGAACCCCCCGGACGCCCTGGACAGAGAGCGAAAAGTGGACATGTCCGGGGAAAAGAGGACGTACGGTCACCCTAGTTTAATATAAAGCGGAGATTACAGATACAGTATTTTTGCTGCCTTGCTGCCCTGGGCCTGGGCCCTTTATAGTTCGTGGGCAACTGGGGAATTGCCCAGTTGCCCATATGGTTAATCCGGCCTTGACTCAACTGTGTTAAGTCAGCCCTATGAGGTGGGAAATGTCGCTAACAGGGAAGCTGTGATTATCACTCCTTGTCAAGTGCAACAAGCAAATGGACACTAGTCTGACCACAAGGCAACAGGCTTAGATGATATCTCAGCAGAACATCTGAAGTTTGCAAGCCCAAGGACTGCTGTATTCCTTGCAATGTGTTTCTCTGGGTTCACGACCCATTCTTTCTCCCAGCAATGCTGGTTTTCAGCAGCTGCTGAACATGTGCTCTGATTATGGGACGAAGTACAATGTGCAGTATAATGCAAAAAACGAGTGTTGAGCCGATTTGATGGACTAAAAGAGACAGAGATCTTTGTTTCCCAGACTTTTATTTGGGTGGCAAGAACATAAGCGTCAGTGACAAAACTAAATTTTTGGGTCACATCATCACAGATCAGCTTAGTGATAACAATGACATTTAGCGACAATGTTGAGTCCGTACGCCCAAGCCAATATTTTGGTCAGATTTCATGTGTGCTAATCCACCTCTTCAGAAACGAGTGTACACCTCTGTATGCTGCGCCCATGTGGTGCAAGTATGAGAGAGCCAGCTTGCAGAAGCTTAAAGATCCGTCCAAGCGCTAATGAGGAATTTGATGTACGTGTCATGAGTCGGGGTGAGTACTCCCGTCGCACGTTCCATCTTTGAGTTGTTTTTCAGGAGAGGGAGGCGCCCAGGTGCTTCTGGTTAGCAATCAACAACACTGGCTTCTTAAGGAGTTGGAGAACACGCCTCGACGCGGGATGATTACTACTACCCGGTAGAGTCCAGCCTCATAGTGCTTTGTTTTCTTGAGCCTCTAGAGCAGGGGGGTCAAACTCAGTTTTGCTCAGGGGCCACATTGAGGAAAATCTGGTCCCAAGTGGGCCAGGCCAGTAAAATTAAAGTATGTATAAGTTAAAAACGGCTTCAGATTGTTTTCTTTGTTTTAATACGATCAACATAAAACAAGGCTGGAGCCTGAGGACAGTGTCTATACAGTTTAAGCACAACATCACTATTAATAATAAAACACCTGAAGTGTATTTGAAAATGTGAAATACAAAACAAAAAACCCAGACTACAGTAATCCCTCGTTTATCGCGGTAGATGCGTTCCAGACCTGGCCGCGATAGGTGAAAATACGCGAAGTACGGACTCCCAGCATGCCCCTCGCAGGGATTCCTTCCACGTTGCACCTACGTCACAAACCGCGGCTATAAACGGAAGTCGCCTTTCCAGCTCACCACTCAGTCATCGTTTCTTCAGATTCATGATCAGAGTTTCCAACCTACCGATCAATCCAACGAACTATCAGCTCATAGTAAGTTATCTTACTTACTTCTGGAAAGCCCGGCATTTCCGTGTCACTTCGTTGACGCTCGAACGCTCGGGGGTTTCCTAGATCAGCCGGCGTTTCACCGACGCTATCACTTCCGCGTCTGTGAAACCACGCTCCCTACAAGTTCAGCTCCCGAATCCAGCCGACCAGTCTGACATACAGTACTATATTGAATTATCGTATGATCACATTCTCTTTTTGTGGGTAAAACTCAAGAAAAAAATTTTTTTTACTTGGTTTTTTATAGTTTTATTACAAAAAGTGCATTTTATGATGAAATTGATGAAAATAAACAGGAATTTCTTGACATTTCGCATAGAAAAATACCGCGAATCGGCGACTTTCCCTTGAATAAGGCTCCAAAAAAAATCCGCGAAGTCGTGAATCCGCGATAAACGAACCGCGAAGTAGCGAGGGATCACTGTATTCCTCAGCAATTCATATAACTGATTCGCAGATCACATGGCTATACCAGTTTCATGCATGTCTTTGACTCCTGATACCTGACATCTTTTAGCTTTCACCAGCAGTTTAATTGAAAAACGAGAGCTTATTTTCAGTCTGAAAATAAGGTTTACGCAATCATCTCACGGGCCGGATTTAAACTGTGTGCGGGCCTGATCCGGCCCGCGGGCCGTACGTTTGACACCCCTGCTCTAGAGCTTTTTCTGGATTTATATGCTTTGTGCTTTTTTAAGCTCACGCCTGCTTCAGGAATTTTTGGAGAATCTCTGTTGAAGGAACCCTTTGGATTCTCTAAACTTGTCAGGATACTCACCGCCTCTACATGACCTTCTGGACGCAGCTCCCCAGTGTTCCCCATCTCTCCAGTCGCTCCACTCCTCTGCTTCCCACACGCTCCCTCTCCTGGATCGACTCACCTCGACTCACCCAACTCTCGACCCGCCCCTCCCTATTCCTCCTCATCTCCTTTGCCCAACGCCGAGTACGGACTTTACCCCATCCGCTGGATGCTCCAGTGCGCTTTTTGTTCCCGTTTATTAATAAATTCCTTATTTTGATCATCATTCCTGCGAGTGTGTTGATTCTGCACGTCCTGGGTTAAACTCCTTCCCCAGACCATGTCGGAACGGTTTTATCCTGCGTTTGAAAAACTCTGAGAACAGACTTTTCCAGATGCTGGTTGATCCCAGTCACCCGTGTGGAGACATCGGTATTCATGTCTTCTATACATTTTTGAACACCCGTAAATCCTCTAATACAGGCCCGGGCCTGTATTAGAGGATTTACGGTAGTTTTTAATTTTTGTATAGTTTTTGTGTTTTTTAATGTGGACTTTCAGTCTAATAATAAAGCTGATGATGATGATGATGATGATGATGAAGAAAGCCCAGTAAAACTCACCTTCTGACGTGGGCGGTGCTGATGCTGATGTGTTATGATAATGTTGACTCCAGTAGTTCAAGCCAAAATTGTTTGTGACATTGGCAGGTGCTGAGCTGTTTCCTCTGTGCTTTTGGTTACCTTGGCAAAAAATGATGCGGGATTTGAACAAAACAATAAAAAAAAAAACAAAGAAAGACAGCGCAAAAAAAACGAACGAGAGATGTTGTAAACTATGGGGGGGGGGGGGGGGGCTGACATCACAGAACAAAGAAGAGAGTAAAAAGAAAGACTAGTTTAAAGATGGTGGCGTAAGAGAGGGATGAGAATAAGACGAGTATGAGGATGAGCAAAATGATGGGCTGGAACATCTGGGGGGGGGGGGGGGGGGATATGAGCGGCAAAATGAGAAACAGGTGAGAAACAGGTGAGAGGAGGAAGAAGACACAGAATTAACGCATTTAGACCTTTTTATGCTATTGTGAAACGTTAACATCGATGGTTTTGTTCTTACCGAGAGCGGCTCCTCTGCCTCCCTGTCCTCCAGCCTCGGCACCTCCAGCCTGTCAATAAAAGCTTGCAGTTCTTTCCGGAAAGCCTTCATCTGGGCGTTGATGCGGTACAGCAGCTCGTGTTCTCTGATCCTACTCCCATCACCCTCCCCGCCTTCCTCTCCTCCCCTCCCAAACATCAAGTCGCCATTAGAAACGTAGACCCTGGCCTCTGAGATGATGGTGGCCGTGTCGGCGATCAGGCGGTCGATGGTTCGCACCAGCCTCTCTGCTTCCGCGCGGATGTCAACCATTTGCTGCCTGTCGCGCAGGCTGCAGCGTCCGCCGGGCAAGAAGCGAGCCAGAGCTGAAGAGGCAGAGCCCTCGGGCCCGGTGGGGGTGTAGAGGCCCCGTGTGGGCGTCATGCATCGGCTGCTTCCGTTGTTGTTCCTCACCTCGTCCGAGTCGCTTTCCCCTCCCACGGGGCCCTCGCGTTTGCGGTGAGGCGGGATCAGGCGGGAGGAGGTGGAGTCCTCGTCGCTCTCACGTCGACCGCTCGTGGCGCCTCCGGCATCGCTCTCTGCGTCGCTGTCCCGCGGGCTAGGTCGCAGAGAGAGATGGGTGGCCAGATCATAGCGCTGCATGTTGGAGAGGAGGACACGGTTCTCGTACTGCAGCTGCATTACCTGGTCAGAAAAGACGGAGGCAACGTTGAGGTAATACCATATATGACCAGTAGGTGGCAGTATATGGAGACACTAGACACATATGGTGGCTTATGTGCAAATATACCATCAACACCTACAACCACGTAACAGCTTTTGAACATTTCTCAAATGACGCACTCGTTAGATGAACATGTAAAGGTCATATAACAGCAATAACTCCATTTTCCACACCTTTCCGCTGAGATCATTAATCTGGAGCCTGGCAGCTTTCAGCTCCTCCTGCAGACCTTCGTTTTTGACTCCATCCATCGCTGCAGCTCCCCCACCGTGCCTGGCCCCGCCCTCGTGGGTACCGGCCTTGAAGCGCAGTTTGTTCAGCTCCGTCGTCACCTTCTTGTTTTGGTCCTCAGCGTCGGCCAGGTTTCTCCTCAGGAGCTCTGCCTCATCCTCCACCAGCTGCAGCTGCTGCCGGAGCTCCGTTAGGTCGTCCCCCAGGCCTCGCCCCGCGCCCGACCCACTCGTGGCACCACACCCGGAGTTTCCAGCACCCTCCCCTTCACCTCGTAGGTCGTCCAGCTCGGCTCTCAGCCCACGATTCTCCACCTGTTTGAAGATACAGCAAGAAAGGTAAAACTCACATAAACTTCCTGTCTAGAGTCCTTTCAACGCCTGCTCTCACCTCAAGCTCAACTATCTTCCTCCCAAGAATGTTTGCCTCCTCTTCCACCAGTCGAAGGCGCAGCTTCAGTTCTGACTCGCGGGTAGTGGGTGGCCCCCCAGCCTCCCCTTTAGGATGAGTGCTGTCTAGTTCTCCGTAGAAGGACCGATACTTCTGCAACTCCTGCTCCAGACGGTCCTTCTCCTTGTCGATCTTGGCCGTCTTCTTCCTCATGAGGACAGCCTCCTCCTTGATGAGCGCTAGCTGGCACTTCAGGTCTTCGTTCTCCTCCTGGAACACAGCGAGGACGTTCACTTCAGTCGAAAAACGCAGAAGTTAGTCCTGTCGTTTAAACGCCAGTTTCTGGGATAAGACCGCTTGATGCAAAGGCTTAAGATTAGCCTGAAGACTTAGATGTTGCATAGGGATCATGGACGTAATTTTCACTTTAGAAGTGGGGGGGACACAGGGTGGGAGTGGGGGGGGGGGGCATATCTTTACAGTATGCTCTAATGGGAACAGGCTTCAACACAAACGGTTGTTTTCCGCTTGGTCCTAGAGCTCAACCAGTGTCAATTTAATATAGCGTAATATTGTTTTTGGAAAAAGTGGGGGGGACATGTCCCCCTGTCCCCCCAAAAAAAATTACGTCCATGATAGGGATGGAAGAAATTCTTGAAAATGGACCCAAATGATCCACCTGAGAACTACTTTTAAACGTTTTTGTAACTTACTAAGGATCCCTCCTCACCTCAGTAGCAGTCTGCGCTGGCTTCTTGTCCGTCTTCTGGATGTCTTTGCTTCCTCTTCTTTTTTGAGACTGAGAATTAAAAAAAAATAAACAGTTTATTTTAAGCTTATTGCTTTTTTGTACAGATTTATTCAATTTTTCTTTTTTTTTGTCCCACTTAAACTCTTCAGATGAGAAAATATTATTTGAAAACTGCATTTTGTTATTTCTCTGGTTGTTTTTGTCTTATGACATTTAGATTCTGAAGAATTGTTTCCGATGCTTCCAGGAGCAGTGTGTGTGTGTGTGTGTGTGTGTGTGTGTGTGTGTGTGTGTGTGTGTGTGTGTGTGTGTGTGTGTGTGTGTTACCTCTTTGGTTTTTTCTAACTCATTCTGCAGAGCTTGTTTGGTCACTTCCACCTCTATGAGTTTCTGTCGCAGTTTTTCGTTCTCCTCTTCGGTTTTTGTGCGCTTTTCTTCCACTTTCTCCAGCTCGTGGTGCAGCCTCACAGACACATCCTTTGCCACCTGCAACACATGTACATCTTAACAAAAACAACAAAAATGAAGATTTGTTTCCATGCTTCAATCCTCTCCCGCCTGTACCTTCAGGTCCTGTTCAAGACTCCTGAGCAACTCTTCATCAATTTCTCCCGTCTGGGCGTAACGCAGCCTCTTCCTCTCCGCCTTGCGCAGTCGATACTGCAGGATCCGGCAGTTTTTATTGGCTCGCTCCAGCTCACGCCTCATCTCCTGCAGCTGACAGGTGTCTTCCTCGTAGAAAGTGTCTCGCATCTCCTCCATCTCGGTCCTCATCTCTTCGATTTCACACTAGTTGGATCGTAGTAAACAGTCTCAGTCATGGGTGTGATTTAGTGTAAAACTGCAAAGTTCTTTCAAATATCTCCAACTAATTTTAATGTTTGATCTATTTGGTGACTTAATGATTGATCCAGTGGATCAATTACAGACTGATCAATAACCAGCTTATCATCATTGTTTACAGGCGTTGTTCTGAAGCGACATAGAGGATGCTCTACAGACAAATCAGTTCACGTTTGCTTGCTCGTCTCTGAGTTATGGCTGCAGACATCAGAAAACAGGGCATAGACCAGCAAGTTTCAAATTTAAAGGCATTTATATGGTAAATAAAACAGGCTGGACTTTATTTTGAATAATTCCTAGCTGGTGATGTATAGTTATGTAAATATAAACCTTGAGCTCATCATTCTCCTCCAGCAGCCTCTCTATCTCCTCCTCCAGGGCCTGGTCCTGCTGTGTCACGGACGCCGCCTCCGCAGCTTCCTCTGCCGGGTCTGGTCCTCTCCGAGCGGCCCGCGCATCCATCACGTTTTCCATCTGCATCGTCGCACCGCTCCTCTTCACGTCTTTTCAGCAGGTGAAAGCGGATCACCTCAGTCTGTAAGCATCCTTCAAAAAAAACCAACCCAGGCCCGCTCCGTGCAGCACACGGGCGCGGCGCGTCTTCCACAAAGCTCCTCCTCCTCCTCCTTCCTCGCTTGCCTGCTCTCCAAGGCAGCAAACGCTAGTCGGAGTTACCTTTACAGTAGCAAAAACCCGGCGCTGATAGGTCTACTCGGACAGCATCCGCCCTGTTCGATGTGATGAGCTCAGCTTCAGCACCACCTGGGAGAACAGCTGCGCCGCCACGCCTCTCGGGCTCCCCCTCTCTCACGGCAGCCTCACCCCGATGTTTCTGCTTCCTTCTACCCAGAAAGGAGAGCACAATCGGCCAGAGAGCGTGGAGGCCTGTTCGGTAGCTTCTTCCTGGTCTGTAGCCGGAGAGGGAGCCCGGTGCCACCTCCTCCGCCTCCCTATCTCTGATCGGTTGTTGATTACGGCTCAGCAGCGCCCCCGGCGGCCGGACTCAAGTTTACACCACTGACAAAAACTTCAAATCTGGACTGTTTCCTAACCGTTTGTGCCTATAAATGATCAGTTCGGGGGAAAAAATATTTTACTTGACTTCTTGGCACATTTGACTCACAAAAAGGGATGGAGATTTCACATGCCATAGACACTAGCCGCTAGATGTCACTATTTTCTTTTCCCGGCAACTCGCTCACACTGTGTACAGTGGGGATGGGGAGCTGCTGACGTCAACTGGGGCTATAGTCGGACGGTGGAAGGAATACTTTGACGAGCTCCTCAATCCCATCTATGCGCATTCCGAGGAGGAACCAGAGCCGGGGATGGACTGTCCAATCTCGGGGGCAGAAGTTGCTGAGGTAGTCAAACAACTACACAGCGGCGGAGCCCCCGGGGGCGGATGAGGTTCGTCCTGGGTATCACGAGGCTATGGATGTTGTAGGGCTGCCGTTGTTGACACGTCTCTGCAACATTGCGTGGTCATCGGGGGCAGATGCTGTGGAGTGGCAGAACGGGGTGGTGGTCCCCATCTTTAAGAAGGGTGACCTGAGGGTGTGTTCCAACTATAGGGGGATCTCACTCCTCAGCATCCCTGGAAATATCCACTCCAAGGTACTGGAGAGGAGGGTCCGATCGATAGTTGAATCTCAGATTGAGGAGGAGCAATGTGGTTTTCGTCCTGGCCGTGGAACTGTGGACCAGCTCTATACCCTTGCAAGGGTGATGGAGGGGGCATGGGAGTTTGCCCAACCAATCCACATGTGCTTTGTGGATTTGGAGAAGGCTTATGACCGTGTCCCCAGGGGCACCCTGTGGGGGACGCTCCAGGAGTATGGGGTGGGTGGCTTTCTGTTAAGGCCCGTTCAGTCCTTTTACCAGAGGAGCGTGAGTTTGGTCCGCATAGCCGGTAGTAAGTCGGACCTGTTCCCGGTGAGGGTTGGACTCCGCCAGGGCTGCCCTTTGTCACCGGTTCTGTTCATCACTTTTATGGACAGAATTTCTAGGCGCAGCCGTGGTGTGAACCCCGGAGCTCCTGGATGCAGCACAGGAACAACAGAACAAAAAGTCAGAAACAACATTTATATAAACATTAAAGTCCTTATCTGGAAGGTTGAATGGAAGATGTGTGAAACAAGCTTTCGGGTCACCTGAGTCCCAATCCAGTAGGACTTCTATAGCCTTGATGTCTCCGTGGAAGACTTCCTTTGACTCCATGTCTGTGACTGACTTTATCAGCTGGTTCAGGATCATCATGAAACTCTGTTTTTACTTGTTTCACTTAGTTTGGACTCACTCCTTTAATTGTAGTCAATGGGAGCCAGGGGCGCCGTAAAGGGGGGGAAAGGTTAGGACGAGTCTAAGGGCCCAAGGCTGCCAGGGGGCCCAAAAAAGTTTCAAACTTTAATTTAAAAACATATTTTTTTTAAACCATAAGTGCTTTACTTTGCAGTATTTTTTCTAATTGAAGACATTAAACAAACAATCTTTTTGTCTCAATCAAATGTAAATGAATTCAGAGGTTTCTATTTTGACAAGTTCATTTGAACATCGAAATAAGCAAGAATGCTTGTAGACATGCACAATTAAGCAAAACTGAAACACTAATATGAAGTATATGTATATATATATATATATATATATAGACATATCTATCTATCTATCTATCTACCTATCTATCTATCTATCTATCTATCTATCTATCTATCTATATCTATATATATATATATATATATATATATATATATATATATATATATATATATATCTATATATATATATATATATATATATATATATATATATATATATATATATATATATATATATAATCTTCTTTTTTTCCTATTTTTTTTCTCCCTTTGCATCTGGGAAGGGGGAGCCACAGCGCCCCTTATGGAGGAGCCGCCAGGGGGCCCAACTTGATATTTTTTCATGGGGCCCAACATATCTAGCAGCCCCCCTGATGGGAGCCATTTCATTGCTTGTGTCCCTCTAAATCTTCTCTGTCCCAATCAGTCGATCTGACTTGTGGCACTCATAAAGATCTAGGAAGTGGACAGGTCTGCCTACGATGAGCATCAGCTCCTCATCTAAGATGCACCGTTCCCTGGAAGTGGAATACCTGCTGACGTTAGCGTCAGGATAACACCCAGGACAGCCTTGCCCATGTTCCCGTTGCACATCCACAGAACGGAAATACGCTTGCAATGCTAGCTGGCTCCGGCGTAGAGGTTGGCTTCTTTGAGGATTTTTGTCATGAATGTTTTCCAAGCAATGCACACTAACCACTCTTGACTGTGATTTTTGTAATAAAAGTGTTCATTTATTTTAATTTGAGCTATCGCTGGGATTTGATCTGGTGTTTTAAATCAGCATAATAGGCATGATTTATGTTTTAATTCGCATTTAAGTTGTTTTTATAAGGTCTTTTTGCTAGTCAAGCCCTGTTACACCACTATAGGGTCTGGGTTGTGCAAGCTTTCCCGTCGCCTTTGCTTCTATAAATATTTAAGTTTGCGTAGAAAGGGACTTTACATCAATCCTCATACCAAGCAAGCATAAAGCGACAGTGGAGAGGAAAACTCCCTTTTAACAGGAAGAAACCTCCAGAGAATCCTGGCTCAGTATAAGCAGCCATCCTCCACGACTCCTTGGGGATCGAGAAGACAGAGCACACACACACCTTATATAGGAAACATTATTTCTGATTGGCTTAATGAACTGACCTGAATTGGAATGTTTATTATGTGAAGTGCCTTGAGACGACTCTCGTCGTGATTTGGCGCTTTATAAATAAACTTGAATTGAAATTGAATTGACATGTGCAGCTTTCAGATCCTGTTTTGTGCCTAAGCGAGCTTTATAAATGAGCCCCCAGAGCTGCGGCAGCCACTGTGTTGACTTCTGTTTCGTATTTTACCTCTTGGGATCCACACAGAATGGAATTTTCGTCCAGCAGGGGGCGCTCTCTGCGAATAAAACCTCAGCGAATGCCCCTGGAGTTAAGCTGCTCCTCAAGCTGGAAGCTCAGTAAAACGCTGACTGTTTCCACTCGGTTAGTCATTTAACAGCTAATGAGATGAGTGAGTGACGGGTCAGGCTTGTGGAGGTTTATCCTCTGCAGACTGGCTCTTCACCCTGTTGCATATTTTGGTCTGCAGACTGTCAGCAAACTCAACGCTTTACGCCTCATTGGAGCTGGCCACATTACTGAGGATGAGTGGAAAGCAGCATGCTTATCAGATCTTTGAGTTTACATGAATGCTGATAAGTTAACGAATCGATCTCAGATTTTCACACTAGACGCTTGTTTTCTGAAGGGTTCTGGTTATTCCCAGAGCAGCGGGGGGGGGGGGGGGGGGGGGGGGGGGGTTGGCAGGTTATTGCGACCGACCTGTGCTAAAAGCATTGACCCTTCTGCTGACCCTTCTGCAATCCTCTTATTCCTTGGCTTAGATTCTTCTGCGTCCTCAAAGAGGACAAACGGGCTTCCTCACACTAGTGTCATTCACATCTACACCCCTGGGACTCCCTCTGCCCTTATTCTGGAGAGATGGTTGGAGAGACAGTGTTGCTGAGTACGATAAGAAGTGTCAAAAGATCTGGGTTTAACAGATTTAATAACTACAGATATGTTTTGTTACGTCTAACTGAATAAATATTCGATCCTGACAGGAAACTAGAACAGATGGAAATTTGTTTAAAAAACACACGTTTCAGACGAGGCTCGGGAGATCTGAATATCACACACATGAAATCAAAGCACATTAAATGCCACTGATGTCTTGTTAGAACCTGGGGTTAGACAGGTGCACACTGCTTGCAGATTAGCGGTGGCTTCTCTGACAGTGACCTGCTTTCCTGGGTAACTCCTGGAGTGACGCGGGAATAAGCTCTTTTCAAGCTAAAGCCAATTTGTGCTCAAAGATTAGGGGAGATCTGCCTGAACAGGCTGAAGACACAGCCTTCCTCCAGCTCTCTGCACACACAGTCCTGCAGATCCAGGAACGAAAGAAAGAAAGAAAGAAAGAAAGAAAGAAAGAAAGAACGAAAGAAAGAAAGAAAGAACAGGGTATCTGCAGGTCCTTAAAAAGTCTTAAATTTGCTTTTCCAAATTTAAGGCCTTAAAAACCCTTAAAAATGACTAATAATCCTTGAATAGTTTCCAAAGGTCTTAAATTACCAAAGACCCAATAAACAAGATTCTTGTATTTCTATAAAATTTTTGTGAATTTCTAGTTAGTTCAGTATTTTTTGTGTACGATACTGGCGTAAGCGGAACCGTACACATTCGGTTGGTTGTGAAAGGGGGCTATTTTTAGATGAGCATGCTAGTGGGAGCTTGCGCCATGGGGAAGTGCAACATTAATGGTAACTGGATGGCTAATCCCACGTTCACGACGTGGCTAGCACCGGTTCCAGGCATTAGCTGGAAATTATAGCTTAAATTTAATTTAAAAAAATAGCTTAAATTTGGTCAAAGTGGCCTTGAAAAAGGTCTTAAAAAGTCTTAAATTTGGCTCCCTTAAACCTGCAGATACCCTGAAGAAAGAAAGAAAGAAAGAAAGAAAGAAAGAAAGAAAGAAAGAAAGAGTCACAAAATGAGAGGAATGTGGCAACGTTCCTTTGGGATGAAGTTTGGAATGAGTTGCAGATTGAGGGTAGCGTTGATGTAGCTGGCTACAAAAATTATTTGAATTATAAGTGCAGCTAGGAAATAGTGTTTTTTTTAATGAGACCATAAAAATCAGCTACTCAAGTGTCAGAAATCGTCATTATGAGTTTTTAAAGCAATCAGAATGAGATAAAATACCTTTGAAAGTTGAGTTTATGAACATTAAGGTCATCATCGCACTTTTAAAGTTATTACTGTGAAATTTGCAAAGATCTATGGTTGCAAATTACACATTTGAAAGCCATAAAAGGCATAACACTGACTTTAACACCCACAAAAGGACTTTTTGCTTATAATTCTGACTTTAAATCCCATTTGTGACGAGCCATGTGGTAATATTATTCCAGAGAGAAATATTAGCTTCCAAAAAATGACCTCCAAGAATAAAGCTGTTTATTTGTTTGTAAGAGGCAGTGAGATAAGCTGGGGTTTTTTTTTCCGTTTTTGATTCTTGCACTTTAGCTAAAAAAGAGGTAACTTTCACAAAAATATGTTTTTACAACGATAAACACATTTGTGAATATTAAATGGGGAAATGGGTTTGAAATGATGTTTTTAGGTTACAGTGAACACAGAGATGATAGCTTGTTATTCTGTTAATGCAGCAACAGTTGAAAGCAGCAAAGAAATGCACAATCCACGACATGTTTGATTGTCAGAGGCTGCAAGCGACTGCAAACAAGTTAAATACAGCAAATGGCAAGTGTGAAAATTCTGAATTATAGCCATTTTAACTAATCTAAGAGTCTGTAAACAAAAAAAACCCTCTGCATACCTCCAAACATCACTGTTTCCCTGTTTGAAACTTTAAATATCACTGTTAAATAAACTAGCATGTTTAAGACTATTCAAGCTCTCAGATAAATCAGCATTGGAGGCCCAACTGCAAAAGTTGGAGGTGAATTTTGGTGATAAATGCAGAGCGGGTTTCTGGTCCTTTAATATTTTTGGTCCTAACAGAATCCAACACACAGCTGGACAGGAGAGCACAGAGCCTACGTAATCAGCATTTAACTTGTCTTCATTTAAAGTAAAAACGTGTCATGGAAACAACACAACTCTCTTCCATTTAAAACCAAAACTCATGACAGACACACCCACAAACACACACAGCTACATCCCAAGTTGGTCCCAAATCACATCCATCTACGTTAGAGGTGATTCTTCTGGTTAGAACTCTGTTCAGGCCTCCCCTCCTGCCCTCCATTCTGTCCCGTCTCTGCCTTTTTGTTTCTCCAGAAGTGCTCTTCTCCCACTTTTACTCCCGCTTTGCTCTGCCCTTCCTTAGCCTCCTTCCGTTCTCCTCCACCTCCTCCATGCTGCTGTGGCCGTTAGTCACAGCCGAAGTGCCGTTTGCCACAGGCTTGCCTCCTTTGTGGGAGGCAGGTTTGCGTCTGTAGGCGTGATAGTAGAAGTTGGCGAAAAGGATGATGAATGTGACAGCATAGCCAATCAGAGCCCACTGCATCCAGCAGGGAAACGGACAGCCGGTGTAGAGGGAGTAGCCGGCGTGGCCGATGGTTACGTGGAACTGGATCTGTTGGACATTTACAAATGAACACAAAAATTTAAATTATTCCAACATGAAATATAAATCCATGTAGCATGTTAATGTTATTATTAATATTATTATTATTAATACTTATTTTTATTATATTTATGAAGCCAATTACAGCCAGCCTACAATGATATATTTACAGTGTAAAGTTATTTAGGTCAACAGTTTTCAGCTGCAACAAAATATAGATAAAAAAACTTTATGGGTTCAGTAATAATGTACTTGTACTGTTTTGGCACATTTGCAACAATTTTATATGAGATGTGTGAAGTCTTTATATCTCTGTTTGTACTGAAAGTGTAAACTAAGCGGTTATAACTGAAGCTAGGTGCAACAGCTAATGTAAGATACTGAAAAATGAAAGATTTACGTGACAAAAACGCTGCTCAAATTGATGTTATCAAAAGATCTTTAGCCTAGAATCTAAACCATCAGCTTGCCGAAGTAAAAGGATGGTCTAGTCGTGCTCCATTGGAACCTCCACAGCCCCGGACAGTCTGGTACCAATCCAATCACAGCGCTCCATCACTTTGGTGGACCAATCACAGATCTCTATTGGTTTGGTGGGCCAGTCACCAATCTCTATTGGTTTGGTGGACCAATCACAGATCTCTATTGGTTTGGTGGGCCAGTCACCAATCTCTATTGGTTTGGTGGGCCAGTCACAGATCTCTATTGGTTTGGTGGGCCAGTCATAGAACTCTATTGGTTTGGTGGGCCAGTCACCAATCTCTATTGGTTTGGTGGGCCAGTCACAGAACTCTATTGGTTTGGTGGACCAATCACAGATCTCTATTGGTTTGGTGGACCAGTCACCAATCTCTATTGGTTTGGTGGACCAATCACAGATCTCTATTGGTTTGGTGGGCCAGTCACCAATCTCTATTGGTTTGGTGGGCCAGTCACAGAACTCTATTGGTTTGGTGGGCCAGCCACAGAACTCTATTGGTTTGGTGGGCCAGTCACCAATCTCTATTGGTTTGGTGGGCCAATCACAGATCTCTATTGGTTTGGTGGACCAATCACAGATCTCTATTGGTTTGGTGGGCCAATCACAGATCTCTATTGGTTTGGTGGACCAATCACAGATCTTTATTGGTTTGGTGGGCCAGTCACCAATCTCTATTGGTTTGGTGGGCCAATCACAGATCTCTATTGGTTTGGTGGACCAGTCACCAATCTCTATTGGTTTGGTGGATCAGTCACCAATCTCTATTGGTTTGGTGGACCAGTCACCAATCTCTATTGGTTTGGTGGACCAGTCACCAATCTCTATTGGTTTGGTGGACCAGTCACCAATCTCTATTGGTTTGGTGGACCAATCACAGATCTCTATTGGTTTGGTGGGCCAGTCACCAATCTCTATTGGTTTGGTGGGCCAGTCACAGAACTCTATTGGTTTGGTGGGCCAATCACAGATCTCCATTGGTTTGGTGGGCCAATCACAGCACTCATTCAGCCAGGTAGGCAGGATGTTACTGCAATTGAACGAAACTAAGATGGTGACAACTCCGTACCAATCCAATCACAGCGTTCTATTGGTTTGGTAGGCCTATCACAGCACTCTGTTGGTGGGATGTTACTGAAAAAACAAAGATGGCAACGGCTAATTTGAAATGGCTTTGGCATTAACTTTGGACTATTGTGACTCAGGTTTTTCTTTGAGTCCAGAGCAAATAGAGGTACTTAAGTTTATTTATAAAAAGGACGTATTTGCCTCTTTTTTGAAAGAGTATGGCACAATGCCTCACTGACTTACATCCGTATGGCACATTGTTTGTTATGCAATAGCATAAAGAGTTGGAAAAAGAACCATCGAACCCTCCCTACAACTGAGAGCTGTCAATTGATCGTGGCCAGACTATATATTCATTTATAGGATGGCTTGCCAGGCTAAAAGATCTCTGTACCTGTACACTGATTTTTTTATTCAAAATAAAATAGAAAAAATACATTTTCTATTTCTATGTTTCATCTCTAAAGGCATTACCCACCATCTGAATAATAGTGAGGTATTTCTTCCACCAGAGGTACTTCTGCATATGAGGTCCCAGTGCTGCCAGGCCATAGTAGCCGTACATGAGAACGTGGATGGAAGAGTTGATGGTTGCACCAAAAAATGCTGCAGAGAAGGTACAGATGGCCAATTGTGTCATTTCTACGTGTCTACCAAGCTCAGTCAGATGTCAGCAGCTGGAAGTTACATTTGATAACTCACACTGCCCACCGGGGACCCACTTGATGCCAATCCACCAGAGGATGAACATGGTACAGTGGTGGTAGACGTGAAGGAAGCTGACTTGGTTGAACTTCTTCCTCAGTATGAAAAAGACTGTATCCAAGAATTCCACTCCTTTGGAGATGTAGTACCACCAAAGAGCAGAAGCTATCTGGAGATGTGAGAGAGAAAGAGTAAATATCCATACATTTGAATGTTGAACACCTTAATCTTGGGGAGATACCAGAAAAGTGCTACAAACACACTATGCAGACAATGAAGAAGATTCTGTCACAGTCCTGGTACGGTTCGAACCAGAAACATTGGCGATCGTCTGATTCCTGGTAGAGCTTTGCTCTATTCTTCCCTAGTTAGTAGAAACTCACAAAGTGCTCGTTAAACCTGGGCTTTGTGGCAACATCTCGCCTCTAATTGGCTTACAGCAACATGACTCTTCCGCTGCCTTCATTCACCTTTGTTTATTGGGGAAAAATGCAACAATGAGTGCCTCGTGATTTTTATCTTGAGAGGCGCTATAGAAATGATATTTTCTTCTTCTTCTTCTTTAGCTCCACAAATAACAAAAGCTCAAATGTCGTAGAGCTGCTAATGCTAGCGGTAAGCCTCGACTAGCCAAGACTTACTCTACTCCCCCCTTGCAGCAAAGTCAACGCAGCCCTCCACGGTCACAAACAAAGGTGGGCGCGGCAGTAGACACTTACATAGATTTTTCTGACCCGATAGTTTTCCTTTCTATTTACTTTCTGTGGCTAAGGCAAGCAACGGGGGTTGAATATTATGTTCACTTTCTGCATATGTATGCAATTCAGATCGATTTGCATCGTATTTCAGAAAGAGCAAGTGTTACACAGCTTAACATAACATGAGCAAGAGGAGATAAAGTTAGGCTCTCATCGTGTCTTTGTTCCTCTCCTTCTACAATACACAACAGAATTAATGGTCTTCTTAACTCATTCACTGCCAATGACGACTAAAATCGTCATTTGCATTGTTTTAACTGTGTGGGCGTCGGACGAGCCCCCACACTGTGAGAACAAACATCTCAGCTCTGAAGCCAATCTTCATCCGCGTACATCACACGTCACATGATCAGGAAGCAGAAAATCCATGTGTTAGGAGATCGTTTTGGGTCGCTGCTGTAAAAAAAGTGAGGCTTGAACCGGAAAAGCTTCTGCCGATTACAATTCAACAACGGATTACGAAAGAATGGATAACGCTCAAAATGCGCTGATTCTTCCTGATGTAAGAGGTGAGTCTCCTCTTTGTTTTGGTTGTTTTGGTGTCGACATCATCCTAACACACAACGTTTTGTGACTCTTAAAAAA